>NW_010936226.1:0-321 GCF_000633955.1 Camelina sativa | reverse complement strand
TTTCTTACTTACTAATCTCCCGTGGTACAGGAATCCGCCGTCTCTCGTGAGAGTGGGGTTCTTTCAGCTTTTTCAGCTCTTGACGAAGATGATTTTCAGACCATTGTGGTAGAGAATAAACTCGGCCGTGACATATATCTGAAAAAGTTGGAGGAGAACTCAGATGTAGTTGTAAAATTGTGTCACGACGAAAACACTTCTGTCTGGGTTCCACCGCCAAGGTTCTCCAATAGGTTAAATGTTGCAGACAGTTCTAGAGAAGCACGCAATTACATGACTGTACAGATTCTTGAGGCTAAGGTTTCTATACAAGTATTTTAA
>NW_010936225.1:0-321 GCF_000633955.1 Camelina sativa | reverse complement strand
GGCAAATCTAACAAATTCTCATATATTTCTGTCACATGTGACTGTGTTATAAATATGACTAGGTAATATTCTTTGCTGTTGCACGAAGTAAAATTTTTGTTTGAGATACTACGTTTGTAAATTTATTTACTTAGTATAATATTTATAATACAAATTTATATTAGTTTGAATTCATCAAGTTTATGAAAGTATAAAATAGTAATCGTTGCACCCTAAATTTTAAATTGACATGATAGCGGATTTGGATAGAATATGAACCGAAGTAGTGATCGTTAGATTTTTATCAAAATCTTGAACTATCAAATCAGATAAAAATCACAA
>NW_010936224.1:0-321 GCF_000633955.1 Camelina sativa | reverse complement strand
AAGACATGTTTTGGAATAGAAATTCCAAGGCCATTTCTTAGCTTAGCATACTATAATCGTAAACTTAGTATAAGCTTGGATTGTACATACCCGAAACACTGACTTGAAGCCAATTCCTTTCTTCCCTATGTATCCACCAGATCCTTTCTTTGTGGATCGACCAACATCACACAGGGCCCGAATATTCTCAGGCATGAAGCCACACTCATTGTTTAAAACAACAATCCCGGTCTTTTGAAGAATGAATGTGAGTGTGGGTTCCACGTGTTCAGGGTACTTATTGTCATCAGCATTTTGAACCTGAAGCAACAATAGCGAGAG
>NW_010936223.1:0-321 GCF_000633955.1 Camelina sativa | reverse complement strand
GATTGTCCGAGTGGTCCGGTTAGGTAAGTTATTAAATTGCATGCAATCCCAAAGTAAGCAAACCTCTCTCCAACTTCCACACCTAAAGTAAAAATTCACTCAAGATTAGGATTTACAAGTTTAATTACCACAAAAAAAAAATCTTTAAATGTTTTTCACCTATAATGAACCAGGCGGATC
This sequence comes from Camelina sativa, assembly GCF_000633955.1. Taxonomy (NCBI): domain Eukaryota; kingdom Viridiplantae; phylum Streptophyta; class Magnoliopsida; order Brassicales; family Brassicaceae; genus Camelina; species Camelina sativa. The sequence goes on along the minus strand of NW_010936223.1, from coordinate 141 downwards.
TCCATCCTCCGGTGGAAGATTTTACGGCGGGTCTTCCACGGTAGTCGACAGACTCGCTCACGTAATCTTCTAGAAGTGCAACTTCATCTTCGGATATCTTCATTTTTCGTCTTCTTTTTTTTTTTTTCTTTTTTTTTTTTT
>NW_010936222.1:0-321 GCF_000633955.1 Camelina sativa | reverse complement strand
GAGAGATGCTAGGTAGGGTTTAGGAATAGTTGGTATCTAGTATTAATTGATTAGTTTTACTAAACCGATGAACCCAGTTTCTTGTAATCCCTTAACCTAACCATTTATGTGCTGTGACATTTGTTTCGTTTTTCTTTGTAGTGGTTGCTCTGTGTCCTAACAATACTGAAGTTCATATCTATAAATCATTATCTCAAGACCAGTGGGAGAGGTTACATGTCCTCCAAAAGGTGAAAACTTTCTCTCTCTATCTGAAACTAATGAACCTGCACTCCTTTCTTTCCTCATTCTCTACTTTCATATGTTTACTTATTCTCATAT
>NW_010936221.1:0-321 GCF_000633955.1 Camelina sativa | reverse complement strand
TTAAATAAAGAGGTTTGTTCTACTAGCAACTGAAAACCTGCTCGATACATTGTGTGTTTCATGATTATTACGAATTGCTTTGAAGCTTTATCATATCTATTATCTTGCAGGCATCGGATGAAAAGGAATATGACCTGGTTCGTGAGGGTGTTGTTATATTCACTGGAGCACTGGCAAAGCACCTAGCAAAAGTGATAACTCTATCATTTGTTAAATCTCGTCACAGTGCACATGATTTCCTGCTCTATCTTATATATCAACAATGATGGCAGGATGATCCAAAAGTCCACACTGTTGTGGAAAAGCTGTTGGAGGTGTTGA
>NW_010936220.1:0-321 GCF_000633955.1 Camelina sativa | reverse complement strand
TGGATTTCCCAGTCCCTGAGGGTCGCAGTATTCGTGATATTGTTGGTTCTGTTCTGCGGGAAGAGGGTTATACTGGTGAGTTGTCAATCACGGCTTATGGCTGTTAGACGAATCCCTTTCCGCCTCAAGACGGGTTCACCTTCGTACAGAATAGTGAGATTCCCTTTTTCATTTTATAAAAAAACACTTTTATTTTAATTTTTTCTTTTCTTATATAATAAAATTGTGTATGTAACCTAGAGAGATCTCCTCCGTTGTTGTTGATATGCATTTCCAGGCGATAAATATTGGAGACTTTCTAAGATATTAGTAGACGCTGCT
>NW_010936219.1:0-321 GCF_000633955.1 Camelina sativa | reverse complement strand
GATTTCCCCAACATCGTTATCAAGGGAAGTGAGCTGCAGCTTCCGTTCCAGGCTTGCCTAAAGATAGAGAAATTTGGTGACCTGATTTTGAAGGCGACAGAACCGCAGATGGTTTTGTTTAATATATATGATGATTGGTTGAAGAGTATATCTTCGTATACTGCCTTTTCAAGACTTATTTTGATCCTTCGTGCGCTTCATGTTAATAATGAGAAGGCTAAGATGTTGTTGAAGCCTGACAAGTCTGTTGTCACTGAGCCACATCACATCTGGCCCTCTCTCACTGATGATCAATGGATGAAGGTAACTCTTCTGCCACTT
>NW_010936218.1:0-321 GCF_000633955.1 Camelina sativa | reverse complement strand
ATTGCAGGAAAGCGATCAGCTTGGCCTTTATGCTTTCGTCGAGTTCGACCCCGATGCCGACAGTTCGCGATGGGTCGGAGGGGTCAATATTCACCTGTAGGATCTTGCACTCCGGACACTTGAGGCGATCCCGCTCCGGCTTTCGGGGACCAGTGAGATGGTCCCCGCTCTGNGAGATGGTCCCCGCTCTGTAATTGCTATGCGGTCTCCGTCTTCCTCTGCTTCTTTTCGATAACAGAGCAGACTCTGGCCACCCTCTGGTCACCGTAAAGTATGCAAATTCCTGTAGGAGTTGGGAATTTGAGGCAGAGGTGATAGGTC
>NW_010936217.1:0-321 GCF_000633955.1 Camelina sativa | reverse complement strand
TCAAGCATTCCAAATGGTGGCCTTACCTTCAGCCATAACTTGATTTATAATTTCATCTTTTTCCTTCAAAAGGGCCGCAGCATCACTTTTCTTGTTCTGTTCTCTTCTAAGTGTATCCCGCTCTTTGGTGAGAGCATAAACCTACAATGATAAGCACCATGAAGGCATATTTATAATGGAAGAGGAGAATGAAAAGAGAAGAACGCTAAAAGAAAACATACCTTCCTCTCAAGAGTTGCAACTCTTTGATGGTATTCTTCTCGCAAAGACTCAACTTCAGCTTCATTAGATTTCCTCTGTTGAACAGAGGTATTAGAATTT
>NW_010936216.1:0-321 GCF_000633955.1 Camelina sativa | reverse complement strand
GTTTTCTTATGTATTTTTTTCCATCTTTCCATGTCATGTTCAATTAAAAACTCCTTTGTTTTAAGTTTTTTATATTATGATTTTCTGATGGTTAAATTTTAAATATATACTATAATAATATTTTTATTTATTTGCTAATCAGATATAATAATATGTTCAGGTTTATTATAATTACTCCAAAGCATGGAGTTCTATAATGTCGTCGATGCATTGTAACATATTCTTTTGTTTTTATTTTATATCTAAACTATAATCATATTTTAGTAAGTTTATTAAGAAATGGAATCGAAAACTTAAAAATGTACTTAATATTTAAAAAAA
>NW_010936215.1:0-321 GCF_000633955.1 Camelina sativa | reverse complement strand
GTGTGAATGTCCAAAAAGTGAGAGAAAAGATAAGAGAAACGAGCAAAAGGTTTAGGCAAATATGATGTGATAATCTCAACAACTTTGTTTATTCTTACCTACTCGCAAAGAGAAGCACGCATAAACCATATGTCAATATAACTTGAACTTAAATCTTTGAAAAAGAAATCTATATAAAAAAAAAGACATCAACTATTTCAAGAAATAAACACGTACGTTATCGAAGATACAAATATAAACGTACTAATATCTAGGATCATAATTGTGCATGCACTTAACATAATCAACTTACACAAGTATTATTTGATATCATTACGACAT
>NW_010936214.1:0-321 GCF_000633955.1 Camelina sativa | reverse complement strand
GAATTCTCAAGCATCTTAGACAATACTTTTGAGGCTAAATCTTGGCGCTTCACTTTGAAATAACGATCAATCAGAGAACTGTAAGTATATAAGGTCGCGGGGAATCCATGCTCAGACATCTCAGTTTTCACTTCTTGTGCTTCGTCTAGTTTCCCAACCTTACAGAGTCCATCAATGAGAGCATCATATACAATCTCATTCGGTTCACAACCTTCCATAGACATAGCATCCAACAATTTACGAGCTTCTTCAACCCTATGCGACTTGCAGAAACCATCCAGTAAAGCTCCATATGTAACTACATTCGGCCTCTCGCTGTCA
>NW_010936213.1:0-321 GCF_000633955.1 Camelina sativa | reverse complement strand
AATTAAACTCGAACTCTGATAATTAGTCAAATGCATTGGATTGTTACTTATTTTCACCGTATAGAGAGTAACATAGCTGTTTACGGCTTCGAATCAATGTTTTCTCTCGGTATTAGCCTGTTTTCTAGATTTAAGCCTGTTTTGGATAAAACGGGTTTAAGTGTTGTCTAAACACTCNCTCTTACTATTAGTAAAATGCATTTGACTGTCACACATTCTAACCCTAGAAATAATAACAAAGCTGTTTACTGCTTTGAATCAATATTTTCTTGGGGTTAGCCTGTTTCGGGACAAAATGGGTATAAGTGTTGTCTAAACACT
>NW_010936212.1:0-321 GCF_000633955.1 Camelina sativa | reverse complement strand
GTGACGTCTACATCGTTCTTGCTCTTAACCTATGCCAAATACTTAACCTCTGCTCGTACCGTCGCTTATTGCGGTGGCTCCGTCGTCACCCCTACCCGCCTCCGCTCCATAGCCAAGAAACAGGTTCACTTTATTATAATATATTGGGAACTTTTTTTTAACCATCCGAGTCCAAGTCGATCCAATTTGTTTTACGGTAATAAATCAAGTACTGATTCATGTGATTATGTGGCAGGTAAATTATTTACTTGGAGACAACCCGTTGAAGATGTCGTACATGGTTGGTTATGGCCCGAAATATCCACGTCGGATTCACCACCG
>NW_010936211.1:0-321 GCF_000633955.1 Camelina sativa | reverse complement strand
GGAGCAGTTGAAAGCTTTGCAGTCTAGGGAATTAAACTTTCACTTGGGGAAGACCGGGTTTCTTCATCAACTCTTAAGAAATATGGATGAAGCATCTAGTTAGATGCTTTTATTATGAGGTTAAGCTTTTATTGTTGCTCTCTGAAATGAATGTTTTGTTAAGCTTTGTTGAAAGAATTATTCTTGAACTTTTTGTTATCAATTAGCAAAATAGCATATTCTACATACTAGTATTGTTCATGGCTTCATAAAGCAAATAATGTCGTTAGGTCAGTTGAATTAAAAAAGAAGAAGTTGTAAAGTCGTAAAGCAAAATCTCAA
>NW_010936210.1:0-321 GCF_000633955.1 Camelina sativa | reverse complement strand
CACAAATAAGGAGAAAGACGCAATAGAACTATCACGGCTCACCATAATAATCAATAACTTAGAACGTAGAAACAATTTAAATCTTAAAACTTATAACAAAATACTTATAGAATGTTAAAGTAAATAGTTGAGTTTCTTTTCTTCAACACTACCGAGAGGATGCTACTTAATAAGGCTCCATGGGTGGATCCCGCAAGTCCTATGTTTTATTTTTATATTTCCTCTTGTTTCGTTTAAAACTATGATTCCATTAAAAGTAGTAGCTGTGCGAACATGGCCTTGTCAATTTGATGATATTCTGATAGTATAAGAAAAGAGCAT
>NW_010936209.1:0-321 GCF_000633955.1 Camelina sativa | reverse complement strand
AGTACATAGATTCGTCATTCAAAATTGTATAAGACAAATAGAATAAAAGTTTTTACCATCGTTTAAGTTGCGAAGTTGTAATTTAGGAACCCTGTATTTTGGTAAACTATGTCAGACAATAAAAATCAATGAAAATTTTAAAATAATTTGATGTATATTATTCATAGATGTGCAGTCATAGATATATGTGTAGCATTAGATAGATATTGTACTTACACATTGATTTAGTAAGTGTGTTTTCGATCATAGTAATCTGATCATCACTCATGATACTCTGTTTTCTTTTGCTAGCAAGGTTTTCTGATCTCTCATGGCTTGTAT
>NW_010936208.1:0-322 GCF_000633955.1 Camelina sativa | reverse complement strand
TTATGAATGACAAGGTCGACTAGTCAAGGTAGGAAACAGACCACTAGATAAACGCCACGTCAGTTAATTTCGTTCTTCGCTTTTTTGGCTTATAAAAAAAGTGTTAAGCTGCTGAACTAAAACGACGGTGACAGACTGACATTAGCTATAAGCTTACCAGTCGATTTTTAAAATATTGATTTATCGCAGAGTGTGAGAAAAAAGAGAAGCAAAGAAAAAAAAAAAGAAGTAAAGTGGAGGAAGGAAGAAGAAGAAGCCAAGAGCAAATCTAAGTTCTCTGACTACTCATTTTCATGTCGGAGACTTGCCGGAAGCCTAAGAA
>NW_010936207.1:0-322 GCF_000633955.1 Camelina sativa | reverse complement strand
TTTTTTTTTCTTATTAACTCACAGTTTTGTTCCTTTGATCAGAATTGTGTGAGGATGTTGAAGCAAAAGTAGGATGCAATGAAGGTTCGACCAAAACAGATAGACTCTCGTTTATGCCCAATCCAAAGAAGAAAAACATGGGCCAAATGCCTATAGACAAGTCAACAACAAGAGGAAGATGATAAGCCTTCATCAAGCTCTGCTCACTCCGTATGAACGCGTGAATTAATAAGAAAAAAGCATTCAATCTTCATCTCTTCTTCCTTTCGTATTCTTTGTTTTCACTTATAATTACTACACAATTTTTTTTTTTTTTTTTTTT
>NW_010936206.1:0-322 GCF_000633955.1 Camelina sativa | reverse complement strand
CATTGCACTTTCTGCACTTCTTGGCTTTCCTCTTCCAACCATTCTCTTTTTGTCAATGTCCAACAGCCCAAAGGTACATATAAATTCTCTCTACATTTTACATTTTTATATAACATAGATTGTGTGGTCAATCTCATTCCCCTCCTAATTCGTTGGTCTGTTAGATATGTGAAAACCTTTTCCCTTGTGACTCCTCTCTCAGTGGTCTAGTGTCTCGTGCAGCATGCATTCTCATCTAAGAGTGCAATAATAAATTCTCATGAGAAAGACATTTTTTTGGTTATTCTTGGTTACAAAAGACTGGTAGCTTAAGAATCAAATT
>NW_010936205.1:0-322 GCF_000633955.1 Camelina sativa | reverse complement strand
AAAAAAACCTCAGTCTTTGTGACTTGGATTAGGGATAAATCACAAAGAAATATCAGTTTTTGTGACTGAGATTAGGGACAAATCATAAAGAAATCTCAGGCTTTGTGACTGAGACTAGGGACAAATCACAAAGAAATCTCAGTCTCTNAAATCTCAGTCTTTGTGACTGAGACTAGAGACAAATCACAAAGAAATCTCAGTCTTTGTGACTGAGATTAGGGACAAATCACAAAGAAACCCTGAACCCTGAACCCTGAACCTTGAACCCTAAATCTTGAACCCTGAACCCTGAACCCTGAACCCTGAACCCTGAACCTTGAAC
>NW_010936204.1:0-322 GCF_000633955.1 Camelina sativa | reverse complement strand
TGATCAGTGCTCACTTTTATCGCAGAGAACATTGGTGGAACTTGCCATATTTCTCCAAGAAATGATGTTAAAGCTTTCTTAATGTCATCATCTTTAATATGCTCCCAAGGTTCTCGTTGAATCACCTGAAGCAATAGTACAGTTGAGAAAACTCTAACGAGTCATGGTATAGATCTAATGTAGAAATAAACCATGAAAGCAAAGGAAAGGGGTCGTTAGAGTACTGGAGAGTCGGCGTCTAAAGTTGAAGTGGCTTCACCAAGACGAAAAACTCCGCTATAACCTTTGATCATACCTTGATATCTGCAGATACAGAGGGCTT
>NW_010936203.1:0-322 GCF_000633955.1 Camelina sativa | reverse complement strand
TCTCTTACGACTTGTAGATGGCTCTGCTCCATCAAACATATTCTGTTATTCTTCAGCGTTTGCAGTATTAATTACTCTTTGAGACTCTAAGTCTATTGATCTCAGATCATACGAATCACTTGAATCCTTTACNAAAAAAAAAACCAACTGAGATATCATATCACAAGAGTTTATAGGATTGGGGTTTTGACAATAGACAAAAAGGAACAATATAGCTTACCATCACGATAGACTTTGAGGACTGGAGTCGTGTGTCAGCTCACAGGGTTTGGTGTGTCTCGATGAAGTCTCGATGAAGTCGTGTGTTTTGGCATAAACTATT
>NW_010936202.1:0-322 GCF_000633955.1 Camelina sativa | reverse complement strand
TTTCAGTCCCAAAAACAGCAAAACCTGCTAGTTCGCCAAATATTGAAGCAGGCTCATCCTTGCCCCATAGTTCATTTAGCGAAGACAGCTTGCTTTCTTATGGTCAAAGGCAGCCACTGCAGGAACTCCTAGATGGAATAGCGTTACTTGTACAACAAGCTACCTCTTTTGTTGATTTAGCTCTGGATTCAGATTGTGGAGATGGACCCTATGGCTGGCTTGCACTGGAAGAGTTGTGGAGACGGGAACTGTCATGTGGACCCTCTGCTGGCCATGCAGGTTGTGGGGGGACTTTGGCTTCCTCCCATTCTCTGGACATTGC
>NW_010936201.1:0-322 GCF_000633955.1 Camelina sativa | reverse complement strand
TGTCGTTTGTCAGGGCTGATCTCAAACCCGGATCCATAAACCCGCCACATTACCATCCACGGGCCACAGAAGTAGCTCACTTGGTTAAAGGACGGGTTTACTCCGGTTTTGTGGACTCGAACAATAAGGTTTACGCCAAAGTGATGGAAGAAGGAGAAATGATGGTTTACCCAAAAGGGCTTGTACATTTTCAGATGAACGTCGGAGATGTTACGGCCACGATTCTCGCTGGACTAAATAGCCAAAGCCCTGGGATTCAGAAGATACCGTCGGTGGTTTTTGGGTCAGGGATCAATGAGGAGTTGCTTATGAAAGCTTTTGG
>NW_010936200.1:0-322 GCF_000633955.1 Camelina sativa | reverse complement strand
GAGGTCGAACCTGAACAGTGGTGCCAAAAACAATATTCCTAAACCACCGGACTAAAGAAAACTTTTGTAGAAAACGGCCAAAATATTTGTTTTATTATTATCGGCCGCAAGCCAATGCTTGGTTTGCTTGGCCTCTTGACCGGCTCTGATTCTGTTCCAGTTCTTGATTTACCAGCTTTTGTTGTTGTTGTTCGCATGATTCCTTGAAATAAATACACAATAATGTTACTGAAAAAACTAAATTTGTAATCATAAAACATTGTTTGCAGCAGTCAACTTGAAAGATTCCAAATGCTTACCTAACAAAAACACTAAATATATT
>NW_010936199.1:0-322 GCF_000633955.1 Camelina sativa | reverse complement strand
TTTTATCCAGTGAACTGGATTGAGATTGAGAAGCTATTCAAAGTTCCAAGAACAGAGAAAGATTCTAAGAGAGTCCAAGTCAAGGTTCTTGAGATGCACAAGAGAAGCTATGGATTGCATCTGTGGAATAAGTTTAGCAGCAAATTCGAAATTGAACAAGGAAGTGCCATGGATAAATTGGTTTCAGATCATTGTATAATCTGTGATCGTGTTGTCTCTTCATCCTAAAGACTTCATTATTTATTTTTTCCATTTTGTAAGTTAATTCCATTGTAGAATAGTTTTGTAAATTAACAATGAAACCCTCAACCTTTTTAATTTT
>NW_010936198.1:0-322 GCF_000633955.1 Camelina sativa | reverse complement strand
TTTTTATCAGGTGGAACATGTGGTTAGGGAAGAGAAGACAATGGCTGCTTATGAGCTCATTGGCATATATTGTGAACTTCTTGTTGTTCGTTTGGGTGTTATCGAGTCTCAAAAGTAAGAAAGATTTGAACTTTATAACTTTGACTCACTCTTCATTGCTGTTGTGTTTGTTTTTTCCTAATGTATTGATCGTTTGTGATATTATACTTCAGGAACTGCCCCATTGATTTGAAAGAAGCTGTCTCGAGTGTCTTATTTGCTTCCCAGAGGTTATCATCAGATGTCCCTGAGCTCTCAGAAATCGTTAAGCAATTCACTACCA
>NW_010936197.1:0-322 GCF_000633955.1 Camelina sativa | reverse complement strand
AGATATTATTTTTAACTGCAGTTTATTTGTCTTTTTTTGTGGTTAATACATGAGAAATACATGCATAAATTGTATACCTTTTTATTATGATCTTCACCCTTAATCTATACTNCCTTAATCTAGACCTGAACAGCTAAATATTTGATCTACCTTTACTCTGCTTGTAAATCTGAAACCGCTAATAACCGAATATTATTTAAAACAAGCCCGAGTAAACCATCTCTTAAAGTGTTTATCACAATTATGGTACAGGGTTTCGAATTGAGGAAAACATATTTTTGGTCTATCGATGCTTGTTAATATTTATGAGTTTAATGGTTAA
>NW_010936196.1:0-322 GCF_000633955.1 Camelina sativa | reverse complement strand
CTAGCAGCTTGACACTGACCTCTAGTAGCTGATATCTTCCACTTCTCCATTATAATCTGCTTCATCTTTAGAGGCAAGTAATAATCGGGTTCTTCTCTTATCTTATCAAGAAATAACCTAGCTATTACTGGGACCTTAAACATATCACACTTTCCATTAGGTATGCATATATGCTTGCTCGTGTAGACTGTAATCCTCCAAAACGACTCATTATGAAGACAAGCAGCATACACTTTCCACATACATTTCCCCTTAGCACCAATACACTTAAAACCGATTCTATCTTTATCGTACCTGTATTGTTTCAGATTATGACCTGTTG
>NW_010936195.1:0-322 GCF_000633955.1 Camelina sativa | reverse complement strand
TTCTGTGACTTTGACAACTGGCCTTCCACCTTCTGAGTAATCTTCTCTGCCACGCGAATTGACTGCCACAAGTAAACATCAAAATGACTTCAAAATGCCTAAGGGAAAAGTGAGGACAGATATAAGAATATGACAATCAATAGCTAACCTGCAAATGCCGATCAACTAGTTCAGTAGCCTTTGAAAGTCTTACTTTCAGGTCAACTGAATCCAGCATAGATAGTTGCTCTTCGAAACTCATCTCAAAGCTAGCAACAAATATGTCTGCTAATTTCTGGATAGGAACTGTATCCAAAAGAACTTTTGTCCTTCCACCAGTTTT
>NW_010936194.1:0-322 GCF_000633955.1 Camelina sativa | reverse complement strand
TGAGCCTCGGTCTTCAAAATTTCTACCAGATGACATATTCATCAAGACCATCAGCACAAAATTGTTATCTTTTTTTTGTATTGGCCATCCAATATTTCTCTTATTCTCTCCAATTATAAAATAAAAGAAAGGTGATGTTGTCAATTCACCCTTTCTAAATCATTGGGTCCATAATCGTTTTCTAATTATTAAAAAAAAATCATAGTTATTATCTTAATTTTTTATAAAACTTGAACATCTACTAATATTATCCATAAATAAACAAAAAGAGTATGTTCGAGTTTTTGCTCAAAAAAATGTGATGAATAATGAATTTTTTTTT
>NW_010936193.1:0-322 GCF_000633955.1 Camelina sativa | reverse complement strand
TGCCAGAAACTGTCACTGGAGGCATGCACACACGCAGCACAAAACGAGCGTCTACCATTGCGTGTCATAGTACAAGTATTGTTCTTTGAACAGATGCGGCTTCGGACATCTATAGCAGGATGGTTATTCGGCTCGGAAGATAACAATGACTCAAGCGGGGCGTTAGAAGGAAACAAGAACGGGAACGCAAATATGGTGATCCACGGGATGAGAGAGCGCGTTTACGAGCTTGAAAAAGAGTGCATGAGCATGAAGCAAGATCTTGACAAGCTCGGCAAGACAAAAGAAGGACGCAACTTCTTCTCAAAGATATTCGGATTGA
>NW_010936192.1:0-322 GCF_000633955.1 Camelina sativa | reverse complement strand
TGGTACCATCACATAATAGTCTTTTTTTTTAATGATCGATCAAATAGATATGTGTTATCAAATTGTCATCTACATAGGCCGGTCTCAACCGTATTAGTTGGTGAAGAGATTATAAACTCTAGGAATTAATCTTTTCAGTTCATTTTGATCATCCACAAGGAGTCAGGACCCATATGGAAGCGAGAGATCACTGAAGTGAATAAAACGGTTATACTGGCGAGTGGCGAGTGTAGGATGTATCTTCTCAACTGGTGAAAGAATATCGGTAACAGTACTATCACCTGCAGGCTGCAAGAAAATTGTTAGAGGGTAAAATGTACAT
>NW_010936191.1:0-322 GCF_000633955.1 Camelina sativa | reverse complement strand
GCCAAACAATTCGAGCTTCAACAAGAGATGATTATTCGCCGAATTAGCAAAGCACTGGGCTGGACAGAGAAATATCACTTTGGCTTTAAAACAGCAAAGCAAGCTTTGTATTCCAGCTATTCACACGGCATGAAACCCACCATGAAAGTGATGGATATGATTGAGCATGTGAAGTTTCTAAACGTCGTGAGCAAAGGTGGGGGATTGCTACTGACCACCATCGGCTTGAAAATGAGCTGTAATGCAATTAAAGAAGAGAAGGCGGATAAACGAGTGGCAGTTGCTTATCATGAGTTGGGGGGGTTAGCTGGATCCTTTGCGG
>NW_010936190.1:0-322 GCF_000633955.1 Camelina sativa | reverse complement strand
ATTTATACTAATGTTACTATAGCCCGTTTTGAAATATAACCCTATTTGTGAGATTTTTAACTTTTATAAGTCTAGACTTTCATAATATTTTAATTTTTATTAAGTTTAAACATAGAAATAATAATATTTAATTTTTAAAAAACGGTGTTAAAATATAAAAAAGGTAAACTAAGTGAAAGATACAAAATATTATATAGAATTGTGATAAAATAATATTACTGTAAAAATGATATAACTGTTAATTTTTTTCTTGAAAAGAACATTATACCGATGGGTTTCATAGAACTCAGTTTTAGATAATTCTTTTAAGGCACATGACTTC
>NW_010936189.1:0-322 GCF_000633955.1 Camelina sativa | reverse complement strand
ATCTCTCTGACGTTCAGGCATAGCTTACCAAGCAGATCAGCCACCAATCTTGTGACCATAGCAGTTGTACAGAAAATGATAATCTGCAACAGCAAAGAGATTGTGTTAATCCAGACATACAGTGGTGATTCACAATGGCATTGGAGGAAGAATATTACCTTATAGCCCACATTTTCTGTGATGTGTTCTTTCAGAAGACCATATAGAAGCGAGAAATGTCTATCCAATGATGCAATCATGTACATTTGTGTGACCTGGGAGATAAAACAGACATGAGAAACCAATAACATTCAATCATAAGGCCATTCGTTCACCTGAACTT
>NW_010936188.1:0-322 GCF_000633955.1 Camelina sativa | reverse complement strand
GCATGGTTCTCAGTGCGGTATTGTGTCTCTCTCATGGAGATTTCTTGAAGATGTTCTGCTCTTCTGATCTTTCTTCAAGGGAGGACGATGCAAATGTTGATTACGATCTGTTTATGTCAGTCGGATGGGTTTTAAGTTTATTATCATCTTCTGGGCAAGCAGTCATACCTCAATTCAAGCTCAGTTTACAAAATAACCTTACCATGTCTTCATATGCACATCAACGAACATCCTTATTTATTAAAATGATCGCAAATCTTCACTGTTTCGTTCCCAACATCTGCCAAGGTGATTTTTTTTCCGCCTCTGCCTTCTTCATTTT
>NW_010936187.1:0-322 GCF_000633955.1 Camelina sativa | reverse complement strand
AAGGCACATGAAGCATGGAGGGTTTACCAATACTATCTGGACAAGACTACACCTCATTCAACTTACAGGTGGATCGGAACACTTGTTGTCTTTCTTATCTACTGTTTGAGGGTTTTCTCTATTCAGGGCTTCTACATCATCTCCTATGGTCTCGGAATCTACCTCCTGAATCTGCTTATCGGATTCTTGTCGCCTCTTGTTGACCCTGAGCTCGAGGTCTCTGATGGAGCTACTCTGCCTACTCGAGGTTCTGATGAGTTCAAGCCATTTATCCGCCGTCTGCCTGAGTTCAAATTCTGGTAACTACTCTATTGCCTGTTTC
>NW_010936186.1:0-322 GCF_000633955.1 Camelina sativa | reverse complement strand
ATGGATCTTATTATTCTTTTATTTTCCTGTTAATATAATAGATAATAGCTATTTGACGTAGGTATCATAGACCATATGAATCGATCGACAAATTTGTTTCTAATTACTAATTAGTATCATGTATTATTTTATATAATTGGAAATTTGGAATGATCAACGTGTTAAATTATTTCTAATCATTATAATTTCTTTTTCATAATTTGATTTTACTTGGATTGCCATATTTGCAGGAAAATTATGATCGTTAATAGCCATGCATATTTTTGGGTATGTGGAAATTGTTTAATTTCATTCAGATTATTTAAATAATCATGTTATATAA
>NW_010936185.1:0-322 GCF_000633955.1 Camelina sativa | reverse complement strand
TGGAACTTGCTTTCCGCTTTTTCAGGGCTATGCATGGGAAATCACTACTGTTGAAGGTGGATATGGTCTGCAAGACTTGCTTTCTAGTCGGAAGAGTGTTATAAATGGTACTGTTCACTGATCCTAAAACCCATGTCTCTTATTACTTAGACATTTTTCCAAGCTGATATTCTTGCGATGATTATCAGGGATAACAAATGGAATTAATATTGATGAGTGGAATCCGTCCACAGATGAACACATTCCTTTCCATTATTCTGCTGATGATATCTCCGAGAAGGTGATGTGAAGTTTTCTTGAGTAAATGCTCCATAATCTAGCA
>NW_010936184.1:0-322 GCF_000633955.1 Camelina sativa | reverse complement strand
AGAGTAACAACGCTGTTTGCTGCTTAGAATCAATGTTTTCTCGGTTTCCGCCTGTTTCAGGACAAAATGGGTAAAAGTTNACAAAATGGGTAAAAGTTGTGTTTACTGCTTCGAATCAATGTTTTCTCTCGGTTTTAGTCTGTTTTCTAGATTTAAGTCTGTTTTGGGATAAAACGGGTTTAAGTGTTGCCTAAACACTCCCAATTCATCCCGAACTCTTACAATTAGTCAAATGCATTGGATTGTCACACATTCTAACCGTAGAAATAGTAACAAAGTTATTTACTGCTTCGAATAATTTTTTTTCTCTCGGTTTTAGCCT
>NW_010936183.1:0-322 GCF_000633955.1 Camelina sativa | reverse complement strand
GCAACTCCAAAGGACAATCTCTCTCTTCAAGAAGATTTTGTGGAAAACCTTAAGAGGTCAGTTCAAGAGTTGACTGGTATATTTAAGGTTCTCCAAGTTAAGCTAAACAAGAGGTTTTTGAGGAAAGCAAGACCAAGGCTCAAAATCAAGAAGAAATATGGTTTGTGTGTTAAGGGTGAGGTGATAAAGGATCAGACTCACAGTGATCAAGAAGTGCCAGGGAGGATTTCATCAAATGTATCTAAACAAAGCCTAAGAAGGCAACCAAAGTCAAACTTAGTGACTCTAAAGAAGCTCACTAGGGAGGAAGTCCCTAAGGTAT
>NW_010936182.1:0-322 GCF_000633955.1 Camelina sativa | reverse complement strand
CCTTCCTCTTTCAATTGTGTCAGACCGGGACTCACGATTTCTGAGCCACTTTTGGCGTTCGTTGTGGCGTTTACTTCGGACTAGTCTCGACATGAGTTCTGCTTACCACCCACAAACCGATGGTCAAACTGAAGTCACTAATCGAGCCTTGGGTGATCTGTTACGGTGCTTAGTTGGAGATAACATTCGTTCTTGGGATTCTGTTTTGTGTCAGGCTGAATTTGCACAAAATCATGCTATTAATCGGAGCACGGGTTATAGTCCTTTTCACGTGGTTTATGGTTTTATGCCGAGAGGTCCAATTGATTTAAGTATAGCACCA
>NW_010936181.1:0-322 GCF_000633955.1 Camelina sativa | reverse complement strand
TACTTGGGAGTTCTTGGGAGCACTAAGTTTAATCTTCTTGTTTTTTTCAGCTCGTGGAAATGTCTTGAGCTGCCTCTTGTTGCAAGGTTCCTCGGTGTTATCAAATCTAAACAAAACAACAAATTCAAAGGCATTAGCACTTGCGAGAAAAGTATACTTCCTCTTTGAGTTCATAATAACAAACATTACTTTATTTTCATATACGGTGATGCTTGTCTCAAAAGATAGGAGGTATCAAGATAATCCTCTTCCCCTGCTTTGACAGTTAAAATCTGTAACATAGATAGAAGATGAGAAGAGTTTTCAAATATTTGAAAATTAA
>NW_010936180.1:0-322 GCF_000633955.1 Camelina sativa | reverse complement strand
GATTTGGGGATTTCACTTTTCTAATTTTCTCGATTTTGAGGAAAAAACTCAAAATTGCCTCTTTTTATACCATACCACACACTTGTTGCCGCCAAGGAGCTAAGCCTCTGTTACACCCAGAAGATTCGTCTAGTATCAGGATTACTTTTTATTATAAAATAAATAAATATACAAACAGATAATTTTCTGTTATATTCATGTCAGCAAATTTATGGGTAGAGCCGTAGAGGAATCTAATGATATTATTAAAAAAAAATTGTCCAAAAAATTAAGGTTGGGCATTCGGGTAACCCGTTCGGGTTCGGGTAAACGGGTTTAGAAA
>NW_010936179.1:0-322 GCF_000633955.1 Camelina sativa | reverse complement strand
CTCTAGCTTCAGGAGGAGATGTTTCTACAAAAGCTGCAGGACAGGTACTTTTTCAGTTGATTACATGCTGTAGTTTTCTAAGGTGGAGTTTGGTCTCAGTTGTATCTCATTTCATTTTTGGTAGCTATAGTTTCTTAGCTCTAAATGTTTAAAACGAATGTCGTCATTTGGTGAACCGGAATAAACTAAGGAAGACATTTTCATGTATGCTGTTTAGGCATGCTTAAAGAATCAGAAATGTTTTAGACATACCATAAAAACTGAGGCAGAAACTGTGTTCACTCTAATATCATGTGAACTTTCAGAGAGCCTTGCTGGTTTT
>NW_010936178.1:0-322 GCF_000633955.1 Camelina sativa | reverse complement strand
GTCGTTTGCACAGCTAGCACTCGGAGCAGTTCAAAGCGGCATAGAGAAGAAAGACAACTAACTTGCAGGCTGAGCCTTTTAAAGCATCAATCAATCGGACTGTTTGTTTACTTGGAAGTGTCCGGTTATTGCAATCGAAGCATCGGTTTACCTGTGGCTGTTCCCAGTATGTTATACAAACTTGAGATTTCGTCCTGACTTTCCCAGGCAATCAACTCATTGGAATAGTCACGAAGCAGGTCTTTAGCACCATGAAGAAGTTCACTGTTTCGTCCGGCAATTATCGTATAAGTGGCAGTGTTGGGTTCGAGCTTTTTTGCAA
>NW_010936177.1:0-322 GCF_000633955.1 Camelina sativa | reverse complement strand
CATAGTCCCACAAGCTTGATATGTTGCCGCATAATTGCCTTGCTAGTTTGTTTCTTTCTCTGTCATTGAGAACATATGGATCCAAAGTTCTGTTCGATCACACACTAATTTTTTCATCTTCATGGTTCAGTTTGTCCTTCTGCTCTTCTTGCGCCATTCTCTTCCAGTTTTACTAGGTGGAGTCGGTGATTTCTCGTTAACCATGCTCATGGTAAGCTCCATAAAGGACTTCTCAAACATGCATATTTCCTCTGTTTCCTGATTTAAGGTTTTGTTGTCTTTTGCAGTTACCATTAGTGAGAACATTAGCAATCTTGTTGAT
>NW_010936176.1:0-322 GCF_000633955.1 Camelina sativa | reverse complement strand
ATATATACAAAGATGAATCGTTTATCGTTTCTCCTTTTTGTTTTCGCCTTTGACCTTACCATGATGAGTAACATAGCCTTATCATACTCAAATTCCGTGTGGATCAGGAACAAACTTCATGAAAAGAACGATCTCATAGTCCATTGCAAATCCACCAAACAAGATATGGGATACCACAGGGTGCATCCAACAGGATCCTACAATTTGCGTTACAATATGGATGATGGGTTGTTTTGGTGTCATCTATGGCAAGGACCTAATTTCAAGCATCACCAAGTGTTTACAGTTGACTATAAAAACGTATGGGAAGCTAGAGAAGACG
>NW_010936175.1:0-322 GCF_000633955.1 Camelina sativa | reverse complement strand
CCTCTTTCGGGACAAAATGGGTATAAGTGTTGTCTAAACATTCCAAACTCTACCCGAACTCTTATAATTAGACAAATGCATTGGATTGTTACATATTTTGACCCTATAACCAGTAACAAAGTTGGTTACTGCTTCGAATCAATGTTTTCTCGGTTTTAGCCTCTTTCGGGACAAAATGGGTATAAGTGTTGTCTAAACAATTTAAATTCAACCCAACTCTTGTAATTAGTCAAATTCTTTGGATTGTTACATATTTTGACCCTGTAAACAATAAAAAAGCTGTTTACTGATTCGAATCAAATTTTTCCTAGTTTTAGCCTGT
>NW_010936174.1:0-322 GCF_000633955.1 Camelina sativa | reverse complement strand
AGGTTCAGGCTTGTGGTTCAATGGTAACAGAGGAGCAACCGCATGCAATGTTGATCCCAATGGAATATTTCTTGATGGGTTATGGATTATATAGACCATGTCTTTTCACAGAGAGCCCTAGAAGTCCTCTTAGCCCTTCTTGTATTGCACCTGAGCTTCTCTCTCCTGAAAGCATGGGATTAAAGCTTAAGCCTATCAAAACCCGACTCTCAGCGGCTTAAGTTTGTGTGCTACTGATTCATTGGTTCTAATTGCTGAGGAGAAAATCTTAGGGCTTTTGTAGATATAGAACAAATCACTAGGGAGATTCGAGAAGAAGACG
>NW_010936173.1:0-322 GCF_000633955.1 Camelina sativa | reverse complement strand
AGCAAAGAGGATCAAAAACGATGGAGGGTCCTCAGCCTATAGTGATGATGATTGATGAATACAAAGCTAAATCGAAGCTCAGTGAGAGTTTAACCTCTACAGTTTGGTTAGCGAAGCACAAAACAACCGGAGAAGAAGCAGTGATGAAGTGTTTCGATCTCTCGAAGCTCAATCGCAATCTCCGTAACTCTTTGAACAACGAGCTCGACTTCTTATCTTCCGTTGATCATCCCAATATCATCCGTCTCCTCCAATTTTTCCAAGTACCACACAATTCAGATCTGTTGCAATTACTTGAAATCGTTTCCTCTTTAAATTTTTT
>NW_010936172.1:0-322 GCF_000633955.1 Camelina sativa | reverse complement strand
TGATTGTTGAGTGCCCAGTTCATATCTGAGCTACAACAACAACAACAGAGAAAAAAAAAACGTCTTAGCCAACAACAACAAAAAAAGTTAGAGCCTTTTTGTTGCATTCATTCATATACTACTAAAAAGCATGCGTAGTGTTTGTTTATGATTAAGAATTTTACCATAAACATTGTTTTGCGTGATTCTTTTCAATAGATTACTATATAAAAACAAAAACCCTAGAAACCTGTACACGAAAAAGGACAGTTTTTTTGCAAATTCAAGAACAAAAGAGAGAAAAAAAAAAAAATCAAAGCTTTCTCAAACGCATGGCTCTCAA
>NW_010936171.1:0-322 GCF_000633955.1 Camelina sativa | reverse complement strand
GTGGTGTTGTGTGGATCAACGAAGACTTCGTTACCAACAGCGATTGATTCTATCTGTGTTGAAGGATGGTAAGCAGCTACATTGCGTTTGACCCACGAAGCGGCGAAGGAAGCTCTCTTTGCGGCGGAGAAGAGTATCTCGTTTGGGACATCTACTGTGACTTTTATACCAGATCCGGATAAAGCTTTGAGAACTGATGGGTCTGCGTCAAAGATCTTGACTCTGTTGATTCCTTGAGATTTAAGGAGCTGGACTACTTTGAATGCGGAGGGTAGTTCATCGGAGATACGGCCGTAGTTTACGCCGATGGAACCAGCATCTG
>NW_010936170.1:0-322 GCF_000633955.1 Camelina sativa | reverse complement strand
TTCCTGTCTCCGGTAATAATAGTTAATAACATTTTTACATTGTTGTCTAGCTCTGCTTGTGTTCCTTAAGATGTGTTTGTTAATATGCTGCAGGGGTCAAGGTTAGTGTCACATGTTCTGATGGAAATGGACAGGTCTATATGTCGAGAGAAGAGACTACTAATTGGCTTGGAGGTTATGTGATGAGATTTGATGGGACACCGGATCTGAGTAACTGTTATGCTCAGGTTTCAGACAATGGAGCTCAACAAGACCCAAATAGTTGCAGCATTGCTTCAGGTCCTGCTCAGAAACTTAAACTAATGTTCAGCTTTTTTGGGGT
>NW_010936169.1:0-322 GCF_000633955.1 Camelina sativa | reverse complement strand
TTCTTAGCATCTCAATCATCTGAGCTATGATTTGTCATCTGCTTTTCTCTTATGCTTTTATGTACTTGTTTACAGGCAGAGAAGGTTTTCAACCAAGATCTGTTCTTCAAAAAGACTGTCAAGTATGTTGGAGAACCAATGTCCCACTTGGAATCTATTGCTTCTTCTGCTGTAAGTCTCTCTTCTGCGTCACCTACAAAAGCTGAGAATTTTCCCTGCATGTTGTTTATTTCAGTCATCATTTCTAATTGAGAGGCTTAATTTCTGCTTGATATCAGGTACGGGCAGCCATCAAGGTTAAGGCATCTGTAATTATATGCTT
>NW_010936168.1:0-322 GCF_000633955.1 Camelina sativa | reverse complement strand
CCTTCAGTCCATTCAGTAAGGAAGACCAGCCATAAGATTGGTTCTTTTGTTCTTTTGCATCCAATAGAGTATCATCACGATAATAGCGTGCTTTCATGACTTTTGCAAACAAAGAATTAGGTAATTGAAACCGTCTCCAGGCTTGCTTAGCTAGAAGAGCATCATTAAATTTTTCGATATCTTTGAAACCTAGACCACCTTCCTTTTTAAGATATTTAAGCCTTGACCATGAGATCCATGGAATCCCACGTTGTTGTGAATTTCGTTCCCACCAGAAGTTCATTAATAAAGTTTCAATATCTGAGGTGACACCCTTTGGCAG
>NW_010936167.1:0-322 GCF_000633955.1 Camelina sativa | reverse complement strand
CGGGATGAATTTGGATTGTTTAGACAACAGTTAAACCCGTTTTATCCTAAAACAGGTTTAAACCAAGAAAACAGGCTAAAACCGAAAGAAAACATTGATTCAAAGAAGTAAACAGCTATGATACTCTTTCTAGGGTCAATATATGTCACAATCCAATGCATTTGACTAATTATAAGAGTTAGGTTTGAATTTGGAGTGTTTAAACACCACTTAGACCCATTTTGTCCCTAAACAGGCAAAAACCAAGAAAACATTGATTCTAAGCAGTAAACACTGTTGTTACTGTTTCTAGGGTCAAAATGTGTGACATTCCAATGCATTT
>NW_010936166.1:0-322 GCF_000633955.1 Camelina sativa | reverse complement strand
CCTAAGCATTATGAGGATCTCTCTACTTTGTGGTCTTACATAGGACTTAGAGAGTATGATTCCAAGAAAATGCTTCAGACAGAGGTCTGCCATCCCGCGCTTAAGTATATTCTTCGAGCTCTTGGTACCACTTTTCAGTGTAAGATGGAGCCTAACACGATGAGAGCAGCAGAGCTCTACTTTTTGAGTGTTGGTGTTGGCAGCTTGATTCCTTCTCTGTCTCTTGATGAGCGTTGTGACCCTATGTGCCTCAACTTTGGGGCTATTTTCGCCTGCCACTTGGTTGATCTGCAGACCAAGCCATTTCTGGGTACTAGCACTA
>NW_010936165.1:0-322 GCF_000633955.1 Camelina sativa | reverse complement strand
ACTTTTTCTTCAAAGGCTGCAGAATCTTCAAGTAGATCTTCCACCAAGCTCCGCCTTAAGTATATCAAATTAATGTTGTGCAAATCAACAGCAGCAAAATCATCAAGATTAGATTGACGTCCTTTCCTGACACTTTTTTTGCGTGTTTTACGTTTCTTATCCTTCCCACTTTTCATTGGATGGTCAGAGTTTTCATCAACATCCACATGATTGGGCTCTTCTGTATCAGCAATGTCACTTTGAATATCATCCGACTGATTTTGCTCTTTTTTAAGCAAATGAGAATCAAGGAGATTTAACATCTCAAAGTGCCCAACATGTG
>NW_010936164.1:0-322 GCF_000633955.1 Camelina sativa | reverse complement strand
ACAAGGCATTGAAAAGCCCAAAGCCACATTTCTAATACTGATGAATAGACACGTGTTGCTACACACAGTTTTGTTTTTTTCTGGTTCTTGAGTTTCAGACCACAGTTTTGTTCAATTTTAAAGGTATTCGTCTTATTTTTTTTTTTTTGATTGGCCAATCGAAGATGATTTCTAGATTTCACCTCCATTGATTTGATTTTGATGTTTTCCATTTTTGGGTTTTCTCAGAAACACTGAAAATGGCTTCTCTTCATCTCCTTCGACCTCTACACAGCCTCTCTTCTTCAAAGCTCTTCTTTTCTCAGCCAAGTTTTCATTTTTC
>NW_010936163.1:0-322 GCF_000633955.1 Camelina sativa | reverse complement strand
CCAGTTTGGAATAAACAACAATAGGTGCAAGTTGGAAAACAGAATGAGAATTTTGACGCTCAAATGTGCACTCACAAACTGTAATACAGAGATTTACATATATAACAGCAATTGGAATAGATGAAAAGCTTGTACCTTTTGCAACACACGGGAAACATCCGCAACTTCAGCAGACGAAGGGGCGTATCTTAGCTTAAAGTTCGAGAAAGACGATCTATTTGTATTGCTATTGTTGCTTCTGAAGTCAACAACATCTGCTCCAGTTCTCAACCATTCACCTGTGCTGGATTTAGAAGAGGAACTAAAGTCTCGAAGACAGTTT
>NW_010936162.1:0-322 GCF_000633955.1 Camelina sativa | reverse complement strand
TTTCCAGAGAGCTTTGAGCCCTTCAGGTCATGCAGCGTTATATGGCTTTCGTTCTGTGGAAGGAAACAAGAAACAATCAAACACAAAACAAAATTGCAGAGGTTACAGACAAAAAACTGGGAACACTAACTACTTCCGTGACCGTCCTATAACTTCTTTAAATAGAGAATAGCTTAAGCATATAATAACCACAAGAAACAATGAGTTATCATGTTGGAACCTCTGGTCCGATCATATCAATCATCTGACATAAGATATCCTCAAAAAGAACAGCCTCTTGCGCCATGCACTCCATTCGATGCAACTGCTCTTCATAAAAGAA
>NW_010936161.1:0-322 GCF_000633955.1 Camelina sativa | reverse complement strand
CACACAGAGTGTCATTTTAAATAATTTTTTTTTGTTTCACAAAAAATATCATTTTACATTTCCAATGAGTGTTTAACGCTAAACTTTTTTTTTAATTCTTAAATCCAAAACTATTTTCATTGGATTTAAGTCATTAACCATTTATTAAATATGGACAAACATATATAATTCATATTTTTCTTAGTTTATGTGAAATGTGTCAAAATGACACTCTTTGGCTACTTTCATTTATATCATCTTTTACACAATTACAATTTGTTAAATGGATTTGTATATTTTTTTCTAAGTTTTGGTTTTCTATTTTATATTTAGAGTATAGTTT
>NW_010936160.1:0-322 GCF_000633955.1 Camelina sativa | reverse complement strand
ATGTTGGAACCTTGCTATTTCATTTTTGGTTATTGGATTATTGTTGTCGGTATTCTTTTGGTTTAATGGAGATTGTTTTATTTGGTTATCCGCGGTTATTGATTGTTGTTAGGATGTTAGTGGGTATGGGACCACTAGTAAATTAAGGTATTAAAAATAAAAAATAAACGGGAAGGGTTGTTTCAGTATCGGTCGGCACCCGTTTTCGTGGCATCGATCGGCGCTTCACTTGTAGCATCGGTCGACACTGGTCTCATCCAAGACTTGTTAGCGGCATTCTGGTAGTGGAGGACTTTGAGGATGTGTTTCAGTCATTGCAGGG
>NW_010936159.1:0-322 GCF_000633955.1 Camelina sativa | reverse complement strand
TATCAGAAATTCACAAAGAGAAGGAAGGGCTTAGAGTTACTGAGGAGGAGAGGTCTGAGTATCATCGTCTGCAAGCCGAATTAAAAGAGCAAATAGAAAAGTGCAGGTCTCAACAGGAGCTTCTTATTAAGGAGGCTGAGGATCTAAAGACCCAAAGGGAAAGTTTTGAGAAAGAATGGGAAGAACTTGATGAGAGGAAAGCTAAGATTGAGAACGAACTAAAGAATATAACTGATCAGAAGGAAAAATTAGAGAGAGACAGTCACTTGGAAGAAGAAAGGCTTATAAAAGAAAAGCAGGCAGCTTATGAAAACATGCAAAG
>NW_010936158.1:0-322 GCF_000633955.1 Camelina sativa | reverse complement strand
TGGCCTTGCTTGAGTCTTCCTTCACCTACCAAGTAATTATACGTGGCCTGAACTGTACCACATACACATAATACTGCGTAAACCTAATTTTTGAACTAGAGACGGAAGCCGAAAGGTTCCGAAACACAACACTTCACTTCTTATTTCACTGATTTGACAAACCTATTTTCTCAATGTCTTCCTCCTTCTCCACGCCGTTGTCTATTCTCAAGCGTCCGCTGATGAAAGAAGAGCCAAGAAACTGGGCGGAGCTTCCTTCGGAGTTGATGTCATCGATCCTGCTCCGTCTAAGCGTGGCTGAGATACTGGACAACGCTCAGAA
>NW_010936157.1:0-322 GCF_000633955.1 Camelina sativa | reverse complement strand
CCTAGAACGGATACAAGTACGAGTAGATTTGCATTTGCTCAATCCAGTCAAAGCCATTAAGCTTTATTATCAGCTTGTAGCAGCTGAACACACATATCGGTGCTCGGTTTTGTCATATGTGGATCGGTTCCAGGTTTGCATCGATCTGAGGGTCCAAATGATAGTGAACGGGTAAAATCATGGTGGGATAAGTATAGGTTAGTCCACTGACTGGATTAGCCATACTGGTCGATGCTGTGCACTGCTGGTTTTCCCAGATCAAAAAGATCTGAGTTGCTTTGCTTGTTCTTTGCATTTGTACATTGGTTGTACATATACATAC
>NW_010936156.1:0-322 GCF_000633955.1 Camelina sativa | reverse complement strand
GGGAGACGACCACGGCGGAGGACTTTGGAGAATAGCTCACCGCCGGAAGCGAGTTCCATTACGAGATAGATCTTAGATTTGGTCGCCATAACTTCATGGATCTTGAGTATGTTTGGGTGATGACGGAGACGACGCATCGCATCGATCTCTCTGATTATTCTCGGTTCCATGCCGGATTCGATTGTTTTCTTCTTCTCTATGATTTTAATGGCGACGAGCTCGTCTGAACCGATCGTACGAGCTAAATGGACTTTCGCGAAACTTCCGCTACCGAGTCTTCGACCGAGTTCGTATTTTCCGAGGAGAAATTTCGCCGGAGATG
>NW_010936155.1:0-322 GCF_000633955.1 Camelina sativa | reverse complement strand
TTCCCGTCTAAACATAGCCTTGCGAATCACCAAGATGGTATAGTCCTGCATCGTCAAGTTAGATTTAATCTGCATTCTTGGCAAGAAAGCTATTTCCCAATTCCATATAAGAAAAAGGCATCCAAATAGATGAATACAAGATGAAACAATCCAAACAGCAGCAGATGTGCAGAAGAGAATATGAAAGGAGAATGCGCAACAGATATAATTTACCTGAAGATCACGGCTGAATTTGATCAGCGGGATAACAGCAGAAACAAGAAAACAGCTGATATTTCCCTCCATGAAAGTGAAATAATCCAATAACTCTTTGAGATGATGG
>NW_010936154.1:0-322 GCF_000633955.1 Camelina sativa | reverse complement strand
TTTGTCCTTATAATGGATTTTTTGTTTGTCTTCTCAACCGTAGAAGCATCAGGCAGAATATCCACCTGTACTAATAGGTTTTTTTTTTTTTTAATATATAACAACTGTACTAATAGGTTCTTTGTAGACAAAATCAAGATCCCTTTTATTTTATTTTTATTTTTCCAATTTTTTTGTAAACAATATTCTTATGTACTTTTTTTTTTATATCAAAAAGCAAGTTTCCCGGGAACAAGGTCCGGCCGCTCGAGTGTAAAGCAGACAATTATAATGAAACATAAAGCAAATTTCTAAATTTTAATTGATTACATAAAAGAAGAAA
>NW_010936153.1:0-322 GCF_000633955.1 Camelina sativa | reverse complement strand
CAGCCCAGCTTTATCTATGAATTCCCTAGCCTTATCAGCAACGTCTAGTGAGTAACAGACCTCTGGAGCGAGCGTTCGAGAGGCATAGAAACCATACCGTCGGGCAGCTTCTGAGGAGATGAACCATTTGGCATCGAAGTCCTTTGAAGAGGCACCCCGAGACGCGGTGGAGGTGTCCTTATCTCTGGGAAAAGATGGACGTTTGGAGTCACGGCAATCGAGATCAGCAGGCGGTTGTCTTTTGCGATGTCGTGAAGAGACTCCCTTAGACGACGGAACAGGTACAGGCACATCACCGGTAAGATCTACTACAGGAAATCCG
>NW_010936152.1:0-322 GCF_000633955.1 Camelina sativa | reverse complement strand
CATCCATATGCCATCACACAACTACTACAAGGATCAACATTAAGAATAACAACTAAAATATACGAGATCCAAATGGTAGAATTCAAAAGTAAATTTGGACTTCACTCATCAGTTCTCACAAGAGTTTTTGTTTTACAAACCATTGAAGACAGAGCTTTACAAAAAACTATTATAACCTCTTTCTCTACTCTACATTGTCCTCTTCAACAAAACAACGACTCCTCTTTTGTGTGTGTTTTCAAATGATCTTATTCCTAGCGTCTTCGAGCTTCTTGAGAATCTCCGCAGGTGTTCTATCCAACTCGTCTGCTATTTTCCTCTG
>NW_010936151.1:0-322 GCF_000633955.1 Camelina sativa | reverse complement strand
GCAAGATTGATACAGAAAATCTAAAAACTGCAAATAAATGTAACTTTTTTACATTGAGCCTTGAAGCGTGAGATAAAAAACTTCTCAAAATTTAAGGGTAAACCCTAATAAAATATGTTTCAATCGATCGGTTATCTGAAATGCACCAATATGTGGCGCGCGCAAATTGCCACCCCAACAATACTGATGCTAATCAAAAGAAAACTGATACAAAACATCCACAGCATTGTCAGCACCAGTGCGCGCAATCAAACTCAAACGCCTTGAATACTGATAATTCAGCTTCAAAATGTTGGCTGCGGTTGTTAAAGACTCGTCAAAA
>NW_010936150.1:0-322 GCF_000633955.1 Camelina sativa | reverse complement strand
ACCGCTGGTTGGCGGTAGCCACACTCCGGTTCAGCCCGGCGTCGTCCAATCTTTCGAGGTCCCAGTCCGTCTTCCTCTCCCTGTGGATGGAAATATTTCTACTTTGGGGTATGCTACTAATCCCGAGATCTTCCGCATGCAGAGCGAAATCCGAGACATGCGGTCTGTGATGTACAGTGCAACCACTTCAGCTCCAGACATCTTTCGAGTGATCAAGGAGTCAAGACGAACTCCTTTTCCCGATCAAATAGCCCGAGTCCGCATCAAAGATACGCGCAAAATTAAGTTCTCGAGCTACGAAGGAAAAGGAGATCCGACCAAT
>NW_010936149.1:0-322 GCF_000633955.1 Camelina sativa | reverse complement strand
CGACCGATGCAATCCCTAAACCGGGATTTCGGTTCACGGATGTTACAGTTTATCTTTAATTTCAATATTTATCCTATGAATCTTGAATTTTTCTTGATTTTTTCTGATTGTTATATCTGTTAATTTTTTTATTTTATTTTAAAATTCTGATCAGTGAGAATTAACATTTGTTTTTTTCTTTTAAAATTTTTACTTTTACGAATCTTGAATTTTTTTTTTTTGATTTTTTTTTGACTCGATAAACTCGTTGATATTTTTTCTTTTATTTTAATATCATTTTTAAAATTGTGATCAAGTGTGGATTAAAATTTGTTTTTTATTT
>NW_010936148.1:0-322 GCF_000633955.1 Camelina sativa | reverse complement strand
TGCCATCAGGATGGAGAAGAGATGTGAAATTGCGCCTCACTCTTGTCAATAAGGGTTGGCGTAGATCCAACAAAGCATTAGGTGATTGTTTTCTTATACTTTCATTGCTTTGTTTCCTGAAGATTGCAAGAGTCTTTGGTACATTTTGATTCTTATCTTCTTTTTTTTTTCAGAACTAGTAGGTTTTATCTAAGCTCTCTGAATCTCTCCTCTTGGTTTTTAATGCTTTATCATATATATGTGTGTTTTTGAGTTTATTTTTATGCAAAGTTTGATTTTTTTTTCCAAGTCTCTATATTCAGTTGCAGTATGGTTAGATCAT
>NW_010936147.1:0-322 GCF_000633955.1 Camelina sativa | reverse complement strand
GAAGTTCCGGCGAGCTTCGTGGAGAGGTTGTTAGCGGCGAGTATACAGACGCTGTATCTGCAGCATAACTTCTTGACGGGGATACAGATAAGCCCGGCGGCGGAAATCCCGGTGAGCAGCTCGCTGTGTCTGCAGTATAACTGTATGGTACCGCCGTTACAAACGCCGTGTCCGCTTAAGGCCGGCCCACAAAAGACTAGGCCCAGTACACAATGCAACGAGTGGCGAGGGTAATCTCGTAAATTACGCTTTCTGATATATTATTGGGCTTTTTTTTTTCTTTTTTTTTTTTGTCAAAATATATTTTGTTATAGTTTTTGAG
>NW_010936146.1:0-322 GCF_000633955.1 Camelina sativa | reverse complement strand
GATTCGTCCAGATTTTGCTTCTTTCATACGTATTCTTTTTTTTTTTTCCGTTTAAAGTTATTTTATTGTTTTCCCCAAAAAAANTCTTTTTTTTTTTTTTAATCTTTCCATTTAAAGTTAATTTATTGTTTTCCCAAAAAAGAATAACTCTCGTACACCGCAATTTGCATATCTACAATGGGAAAACATATTAACACTAGTTTGTTTTCTTAGTACGTAATAATTTATGGACCAAAAAAAGAAGAAGAAGAGTGTTGAAATGAGAAGACAAGTTAAGGCATCATCAGAAACAGGCTGCTCGAGGTCCGACACTTGTTTCATC
>NW_010936145.1:0-322 GCF_000633955.1 Camelina sativa | reverse complement strand
TGCTACTAATTTGTATTGTATTCTCTGCACTGCACTGTAATCTCTATCTGTTCTTTATGATATTTGTTTTAGTGGTTAATCTTAAAATGTATTTAGGATATGATGAACTTGTTGGTTCATACTGAATAATAGATGTGAGAAATCGTAACATCCTTAAGAGTACTTTTTTAGCTTCTTTCTTTTCACTCTTGTTTTCCCATATTTCTTTGTCAAACTGTATGATTAAACGCACCAACAAGGATGCTACTTTCTCCTGAAGCCATTCTTAAAATATCAATTGAAAACTCAAGATCGTACGTAAAAGAAGCATTAATGTAACTTA
>NW_010936144.1:0-322 GCF_000633955.1 Camelina sativa | reverse complement strand
TTTACAACCAATGAAGCTGCCAACTAGTGAGTCTGATCTTCCGGTCGTACAGTGCTATCAAGTTACTAAAATTGAAACCTCCTTGGATCCCAATACTGTGGATTCATCTGCTGACAAGGCCTCTGTGATATGCTCATCCAGTATACCTTCTCAATTATCTGGTCAGGACAGAAGCCAGGACCTAGATGCTTGTGACTCATTGGAAAATTCTTGTGAAAATCTGAATGAAGAAGGCAATAATGATGCTTGCGTGGCTCAGGTTGTTCAATCTAAAGGTGTAGAGCATTCTCCATCGCCTTGTTTAATGGTGATTGAGCAGGAG
>NW_010936143.1:0-322 GCF_000633955.1 Camelina sativa | reverse complement strand
GTAACTAACACTTTTAACTCAAGTCTCATATTATTCTAGTACCCTAACCCTATTCTAGTACACTTTTAAAATATATAGGTGTGTCAAACTTTTTATCTAAGACTCCATATAGTGGAGCATATGTGTTAAAATTTTACTAGGTTGAAGGTATTTTGTTGTAATCTCTATGATAAATCTGTCAAGAGTCGGTCAGCATCAGCTGGTTTGTCATCTTTATTTTGTTGTTTTTGAACACTTAAAACATTCTGGTCTGCAGGTTAGTCGATACTGCAGTAAAGACATCGCGTAGTGGGTATCTGCAAAGATGCTTGATGAAAAATCT
>NW_010936142.1:0-322 GCF_000633955.1 Camelina sativa | reverse complement strand
GGGTTACACCCTTTGAGGAGCTCCCTCCACCCGACACGTGGCACCTTCTCAATTTTTCGTTCGATAAAAATTTATCCGACATAACGGGCCGTATATCATGAATTTCGTAATGGGCTGGAGGTTGGTTAATGGGACTCAAATATTTCGAAACCCGTATCCGGCTTACTCTCTTTCCCGAATGTCTTACTTCCCCGACTGTCTCTCTTCACCTCCGGCGTATCGCCGTTTTCGATCTCCTCAATTTCTAAACAAAGAAGCCCAGATTCAAACATCAACTCCTCGTAATTCCAAGTTTTGTACGGGTAAGCTATGTTTCGAAGTC
>NW_010936141.1:0-322 GCF_000633955.1 Camelina sativa | reverse complement strand
TCATTATTCAGTCTTCAGTTAAGGTACCAACTTGCATTGCCTCTCTATCACTCAGAATTTGGATAGTTAATGCAGATCTGTTTAACTTCCTTTAAGTTTATCGTTAATAGGGTCCTGGACATATTGATTCGAGGGTTGAGTCTCTACTCAAGGACCTTGAGAGTAAACTTTACAATATAAGCGATGAAGAATTCAAGGTAAGTTGTGACACAAGCAGGTACTATAGATGATATCTGCTTTACTTGAGACAAACATTGATGCGCTAATTGACATGGCTTTCTCTTCAGAGCAATGTAACAACTTTGATAGACATGAAGCTCGA
>NW_010936140.1:0-322 GCF_000633955.1 Camelina sativa | reverse complement strand
TCAATATTAATCACATAGTTACTTATACAATATATAACAAAAAAAAACAAACAAACACGAATGACAATGAATCAAAAACAACTAGAAGAGGAAGAGAAAGTAACATTAACAGTCTAGCTACATCCTAATCAATACTCTAATCTGATTAATCTGGACATACATCTAAAACTGTAGCTTCGTTTCCCTGCAGTGACAACGAACCAACACATATAGAAGAGGAAGAGAAAGTAACAATAACACTCTAGCTACATCTAATCGATAATCTAATCGGATTTATCCGAAATCCTAACAATCAATCGGATTAATCCGAAACCCTAACAAT
>NW_010936139.1:0-322 GCF_000633955.1 Camelina sativa | reverse complement strand
CAAATGAATAACCTCAATTTTATATCATTCAGCTTCTGCGATCTAACAAAATCAACCAAACAAAAGATCTAAATGTACCTGATTCTTCAACTTCTGGCTCAGCTATTGTGATTATTTCAGGCTCCATAGAAGATTTGGGCAAAATTGACATCGCATCTTGACCCCTTCCAACTGCATCTTGTAACTTCTCGAGGAGATTAGTACTGTTCTCATCAGAGCCTAGACGCCTTTCAAGATAATCGAGGAATGCAAAAGAGCCCAAGAATTGAACCAACTGCAAACAATTAGAATAATACCAATAAAAATAATTATTCCACAGACA
>NW_010936138.1:0-322 GCF_000633955.1 Camelina sativa | reverse complement strand
AGAGTGAGAGCACGTGATAAGGGAATATGTGAGCTGGCAAGATGCAGGTGGCAGCAGTGCAGATTGTGAACGTCACACTAAAGGAATAAGAGGTTGAGGTTGACACTGTTTAATGTGGTGGCAGTATAAGAGCAGTGTTAGCTCATACTTATCTTTTTATGCATTTTCAGAGTTGTAACTTTAGATAACTTTTCTTAAGCTTTCTTCCTCATCGTTGCTAGAGATTCTCTTTCGAGACTCTGCAGGTGAGAAGTGATTCTGCGTTCCTTCGTGAACGTTGTCTCATTTTTAGTTTCTTGATCAATAAACAACTCTGTTATTT
>NW_010936137.1:0-322 GCF_000633955.1 Camelina sativa | reverse complement strand
CAAATTGAAAAGACACCTATTATTGTGATTGTTGAAAGGCTATTGAAGGATCAATGAGTGAGAAGAAAGAGAAGGTTGAAAGATGACAAGTTGGAGAGGCATAAGTACAAACCTAGTGAAGGGGACCAAAATTAAACTTCGATTTCATTTGGAGAGAGAGACTCAAAACGACGAAAAGCCTTGAGGAAGGGTGTTGTAAATGTAAATTGAAAGAGAGAGAACCATGTGCTTCAAGAATTGATGTTGAAAATTAGAAAGGAAAAAGACGACAAGAGTTGAAATTAATGTATATTGTCACCAAGTGGTCTGTGAGAAGTTGTTG
>NW_010936136.1:0-322 GCF_000633955.1 Camelina sativa | reverse complement strand
CTTGGGCTCTCTACTGATGGGTTTAACCCCTTCAACATGAAGAACAGACGATACAATAGTTGGTNTCTTGCTCGTTAATTATAACATGGCTCCTGACTTATGTATGAAGGAGGAAAACATCATGCTTAGTTTGTTGATTCCTGGACCGCACCAACCTGGTAATAGTATAGATGTTTACTTAGAACCTCTGATAGAAGATTTAAATCGTTTGTGGTCTAAAGGCGAGGTGACTTACGATGCATTTAGTAAAACAACTTTCACGTTGAGGGCGATGTTGCTTTGGACCATAAGTGATTTCCCAGCATATGGAAATCTTGCTGGT
>NW_010936135.1:0-322 GCF_000633955.1 Camelina sativa | reverse complement strand
GACAATAGTTCACGTAGTTAACAAGATATTTATATTGTTTGTATGTGTGGTTATGTGTTAGCGTATACTTCAAGTAGCTCGCAATCATTTTTCCATAAATATATGGTTCATCGTTTGTGGCTACCTATTACCATTTTTTTTTGCTCGCAATCATACCTTTTACATACATGATATGACAGAACCTACAACTAAAATATTGTAAATAGAGAGAGAAAGACAAGAGTTTGACTATTTTTTCCCTAACAATTTCCGAAAGAAGAAATAAATAAAGAAAAAAAATCAAGAAGAATCTAACTTGAATTTTAAAAAAAAAAAAAA
Source organism: Camelina sativa (assembly GCF_000633955.1). Taxonomy (NCBI): domain Eukaryota; kingdom Viridiplantae; phylum Streptophyta; class Magnoliopsida; order Brassicales; family Brassicaceae; genus Camelina; species Camelina sativa. Next base: position 4 of record NW_010936135.1, on the reverse strand, counting down.
AAAG
>NW_010936134.1:0-322 GCF_000633955.1 Camelina sativa | reverse complement strand
ACTCGAAGTTTAGCTGCCAAGCCTGGTGTGATGAAATTGTGAGTAGCACCACTGTCGAGCATAACTACGATAGGTTGTTTGCCAAGAGTGCCACGCATCTTCATGGTATGTTCGGAAGAGATACCCATGTATGACGCATAGGATAGTGACATCAGTTGAGGTTGATCCTCGTTGTTCCCTGTATCCTCAAGTTCCACCATGTTTTCCTCTAAAACCTCCATTTCATAACCGTGAATAACAGCCATTACCTGAAGTTCTTTGTTAGGACAGACGTGACCCTTAAAGTAGCGGCCATCGCACTTGAAACACAGTCCCCGACGCC
>NW_010936133.1:0-322 GCF_000633955.1 Camelina sativa | reverse complement strand
GCTGATGGATCAAAATTGACGGAGGAAGGATTGACTAAAGAAGAGTGGAAGTCCATAAATAAGTTACTGAGTCATCAGCCAGATGAAGAGATGAGTTTGTATTCAGGAAAAGACATGCAGAATATGACTCACTTTCTTGTAACGGTATCAATTGGTCAAGGTGCGGCTAGGATTGTTGATATAAATCAGACTGAGGTGCTGTGTGGTAGGTTTGAGCAGCTCGATGTGACGACCAAGTTCAGATATCGAAGTACTCAGTGTGATGTATCACTGAGGTTCTATGGCTTATCTGCACCAGAAGGTTCCCTAGCGCAGGTTTGTT
>NW_010936132.1:0-322 GCF_000633955.1 Camelina sativa | reverse complement strand
AGAGTTCCAGATAATCTGTGAAACAAAAATTTGATACAATTATAGTCTATGCACCAAAATCTTTAACATGTTTTAAACATTCAATGAAGTGTTCATCAAGAGTTCGTATGTAGAGAAATATCTTAAGAAACAGAAAGTCTGCAATATGATCGAATCAAACATATCTTTCTTATGAGATATCCAAAAACACAAGAACAACAAACATGGAAATGTGAATTCTGACGATCTTTATGCAACATTCATTCAATATTCTTAAGCTGCTCAGACAAACAAACCAGTAAAAGATATATGTTTACCTCTGGTGTCTCCAAATTTGTGTTAA
>NW_010936131.1:0-322 GCF_000633955.1 Camelina sativa | reverse complement strand
CCTTTGATTCATGAGCTACAGGTTCTATGGGAGCACGGAGTTCAAGCGTATGATGTCTCATGGCAGCAAAATTTTACGATGTGTGCGGTGCTAATGTGGACTATTAGCGATTTTCCAGCATATGACATGTTATCAGGATGGACAACACATAGGCGATTATCATGCTCGTACTGTCAAGATAATACAGATGCATTTCAGTTAAAACATGGAAAGAAGACAAGTTGGTTTGTCTGTCACAAACGTTTCCTACATGGGTCACATCCTTACCGCCGTAACAAAAAAATGTTCAAGAAAAATCGAGTAGTTTCAGATGGTCCACCGC
>NW_010936130.1:0-322 GCF_000633955.1 Camelina sativa | reverse complement strand
GTGACACTATTTCGACTGACTATAGCCTAGAAATTCTATAATTACATTTTCAGACCTTGTTCATGCATTTGATTCCGCAAAAAGAGTGAGGTTTAGAAAAATGGGGTTGTAACCAAAATTCCATCCTTAATCTTACAAACTTTATTTATGATTTAAAATTGACATTTGTCACAATACCTGAGTTAATTCTTTGTCAAGTGCCACGTAAAGTTTACGTTGAATATAATAATATTATATTCACAAGGAATATTACTATAAATAGGCATAATAGAGACGTCCATGGATTATCACTTCTCTCAGCACAAACCAAACCATCAAACAA
>NW_010936129.1:0-322 GCF_000633955.1 Camelina sativa | reverse complement strand
GTGTGTTCACATTATTTATAATTTCATCTTTCTCTAGCACGGGTGTACAGCATTACTGCAGTATCTAGTTTTTTTTTTTTTTATGCAATGTTACTTCTTACTTGTAGTCATATTTTTTCCTTTCGGGATTTAAAGAATTAAAATCAACCATGTTGCCCTTGATAGAATCAGATTATTACTGCGTAGACTGTTTCATGTCTCACTTATTTCAGTCAATGTTATTTGTTAACTTAACAATGTTCTTTAATGTCAGCAACTAAAGTTAGTATATTGTTGATGCAGGCATACCGTCACGAACTACAAGAGGCACATGACTGCTGTC
>NW_010936128.1:0-322 GCF_000633955.1 Camelina sativa | reverse complement strand
TCTTGTACATTGCAAAGCTTCTCCCCACTGCAATCCCTTCCTATTTAATTTTTTAAAAAATATATATATTTAAATTAAGGATGCAATTTGGTGTAAATTATTTTTTAAAATATGATATGAGTGAGTACGTACAGCGAGAGCTATGACTCCAGTGATAATGCCGATTTTGAGAGCCAACGTGACATAAGGTGACGTGAATACCAAATGTGTGATTGACGGTGGATTTATCCCTTTCTTTAATTCTCCAATCTATTCCCACAAGGCCACAACAATACATAAATTAATTAGTGCATTAGCAGTTTCAACAAAGAAAGCTTTTTTT
>NW_010936127.1:0-322 GCF_000633955.1 Camelina sativa | reverse complement strand
CTGCTTGGAATCAATGTTTTCTCTCAGTTTTAGCCTGTTTTCTCGATGTAAGCCTGTTTTGGGATAATACGGGTTTAAGTGTGTTGTCTAAACACTCCAAATTATTCCAAACTCTTACAATTAGTCAAATGCATTGGAATGTCATACATTCTGACCATAGAAACAGTAACANAAACAGTAACAACCCTGTTTACTGCTTACAATCAATTTTCTTGGTTTTAGCCTTTTTGGGGACAAAATGGGTATAAGTGGTGGCTAGACAATACAAATTCAATCCGAACTCTTGTAGTTAGTCAAATGCATTGTATTGTTACTTATTTTG
>NW_010936126.1:0-322 GCF_000633955.1 Camelina sativa | reverse complement strand
ATAGTATCACAGGGGATTTTGGGTTTCAACCTTGTTCTCACGGTGACTTCCTCGGCGCGATTCTTGGCACAGGAATTTCCAGGGAGAAACTTGGGGATATCTTAATTCAGGTATCATCATTTGATTGATTCTATATAACAAACACTTGTCAGCTCCATTACAAAATCTTTCCTTGTTTCATCATTTCTTTGGCTAAATGACTTTGATGATTACTGAAGGAGGAAAAGGGAGCTCAGGTCCTGATTGTTCCTGAACTAGTTGACTTTGTTGTATCTGCTCTCGACAAGGTTTTAACTTTTCTGGCTAATCTTTATAATCCATT
>NW_010936125.1:0-322 GCF_000633955.1 Camelina sativa | reverse complement strand
AGACCGAGTCTTTATCCAACGGAAAGGCCATTAGTGAAACACCTCAAACTACTACTGCACTGAGATCATCTGAGACGAGCTATGCCCAAACCGAGAAGCTCAACACTCTTAAATATGGCGACAAGGTGGTTGGAGGGTCGGCATTTGGCTGGAACTTCATTACCGGAGGAGGCACAGACCCTGTTTACTGTGGTATGTCTAAGGAAGACTACAGAAGCTCTCACCCAATTCTCCAAGCGGAGGCAGAGGTTGAGCTGCACAAGACATTATAACCATTGTTTTGCTTTCTGCATCTGTTTGTTAATGGAGTTTGTATAATATT
>NW_010936124.1:0-322 GCF_000633955.1 Camelina sativa | reverse complement strand
CTTAAAGGAGCTTACAGATCCAATACACTGCTCCCAGCTAAGCGGATGTGAGAACCAGATGCAGGAGAGCATGATGCTCACAAGCTTTTTGTTTTTCAGACAACGAAGAAGGAATTAGAGAGAACATATTTTGCTGAGGAATCAAAGAGTTGACACCACCAGAGTAACTAACTATTTACCTGTCTTGTAGTCATTATGGCAGCAAACGTTAGAGCACCAAATGTCCTAATAGTGTAAGAAATGAAAAATTGGCTGGCTGTTGCCACCTGCAGAACACCGGTTTCATCTCTGATAAGTTTTATACTACATTTTAGTTTTCGCA
>NW_010936123.1:0-322 GCF_000633955.1 Camelina sativa | reverse complement strand
GTTTTATAACTCAAGCACAACACTTCATGATTCTTGGAAATCCATAATACAACCTCTTGAAGACTCTCCCATAATCACACAACATCTTGGAAACTCCCCCATAATCAAGAATCATATTCTTCTTACACCGTCTCCCCCTGCTTGAGTGGTAAAACTCATTAAAAAACTTTTAGAGCTCAAGTTTACCTTGCCACAACATCTTGAAATATCAACCAACTGAACAAGACTTCGATCAGTCGTCAAGCAAACAATCGTCTTCTTCTTATTATCTGGTCTGTGAGACGACATCCTTTGGCTCAACATCTCGTTCTCCAACGTTTTT
>NW_010936122.1:0-322 GCF_000633955.1 Camelina sativa | reverse complement strand
GTGTTTATACTTTTGCAGGTTCTTTTCCAAAATGATTCTCCAGCCAGTTTGCTTGCAAGGGTAATGGGGATCGTAGGATCTTTCGATAATGAAATGCTAACCAAGGGACGTGATTCCCACAAATACTTCACAAAAAACCGAATGCTTTACGAGCGGAATCAGGTTAGTGTTTTTCCAGAGACCTTAAAAGGAACATTCCCCTGAATCCCAAAAGCTCTGCATAATAAAGAGCATTCTCTCTAAACAAATTGATATATTTCAGGAAAGCAACAGATTGGAGTACCTGATACCGAAAAGAACATCGTTGAGACATAGGCTTCCA
>NW_010936121.1:0-322 GCF_000633955.1 Camelina sativa | reverse complement strand
GATTAAAAATAAACCCTAAGGATTGTAAGAAAGGGAACCCCAGGGAGGAATCTAATAGAGGACGAGTAACAGCAGAAGAATAGGACATGTAACAGGAAACCCTTATAGACTAACTATAGGTGAGGCAACAGAAGCACGGAACAATGAGGGAGAGTTGGAAGGGTAGAAAAACAATAGAACCTATACTAAATCGACCGAACAAGATATCCACCACATCAATTTAGCCTACAACTTCAGGTAAAGTAATAGCAAAAGAAATAACACAGAGCAGAGCTCTCGAACGAGAGGAAGGATAGAGTCGATGGGTCTACTAAGGAAACAG
>NW_010936120.1:0-322 GCF_000633955.1 Camelina sativa | reverse complement strand
AACTCTTGAGATCACTCTTTCCCTCAACACTTCTCCTTTGTCACCTTAAAATTTTCTCCACGTGGCCCTCTTCATATCGTCTTGTGATCTTCCGTCACGTCTTCTTCCGATTTTTCTGCCAACCTCCTTCCACTCAGTTTCTTCTAACTGAACATTCTGATTTTTCCTTTTAGTGTTCTCTTGATCACCAAATCTGGGCGTGAACTCTTTCACGTCTTCTTCTTCACACCCTTGATTAGTTGTCTCCATCTTTCTAATCTTCTTGCAGCGGAATTTTTCTTATTTTGTTTTTTGCTTGGACAGGCTCGAAAACCAACATAAG
>NW_010936119.1:0-322 GCF_000633955.1 Camelina sativa | reverse complement strand
CGGTGGAGCTTCATGTCAAACACCAGAGTGACCCCTTTATCAAGAATAGACTTTTGGATATCACGTGAAACAGACTTTTCCACTAGCATGACGTCAGGCTTGGTAGCTTCTATAATATCAACAACAGGCTTCACATACTTCACTTGATAACCTTCGTCCTGTTGGCAATAGTAGAAATAAACAAATAATTCAGAAACTACAAAATGAAAGCTTTCAAACTGGTGAATGCCAAGTTATGTTTCTCCCCCCTACCTGATTCACTGATTGGAGAGAAGAAAATCCACTTATTGGATGGCCTAGTACTCCTTCGACTAACATTATT
>NW_010936118.1:0-322 GCF_000633955.1 Camelina sativa | reverse complement strand
AGCTGTCAATTCTTTTGGGCTTTGTGGTTGCAAAGAAGAAGTTAGTACTTTCCGGATCGGGTAGATCCACGGTGCGACTCGAAGACTAATTTTCCTTCTTTGTTTGATCCCTCCCTAGTGTTGACGCTGCTCATTTGTATCTCATCGTCTGAAGCCGTCAATTTTGTTTGTTTGGTTGTGATTGTGTTACCCGCCCAGCCTTTGTCGTTCCTTTCACCCTTGGTCTGCTCACCTTCCTTTGATTCCCATTTGGTTCTTTCCCTTTTTAAGCTTGGGCTCTGTTTTGTTGGGAAGATATGCTAGTCTTCTAAGTTGGCAGTTG
>NW_010936117.1:0-322 GCF_000633955.1 Camelina sativa | reverse complement strand
CAAATCAGCATAACTTAGGAAGAGAGATTTTATTAATAAATATACTCCTGCGGGGCTCGAGCTGACATAAATTGTTATAAAAAAAATGTATATAGATAAACCACTATATGTAGACAATGGAAATTATACACTACACAATGTATTGATGTAAAACTATAGTAGATTAAAATACAAAATATATCATATATATCTATAGTTAATATAATAATGAAATTTTATTTTGCATTTCTAAACAAAAAATACAATCCCGCGGTGTACCGCGGGTAAATATCTAGGGGGGTGTATTGAAATAATGATTTTGGAGAATTTGATGGGATTTAGA
>NW_010936116.1:0-322 GCF_000633955.1 Camelina sativa | reverse complement strand
CACATGCCTCATCCTTTGATCTTAATAAATAAACTCTTGTATATCTAGAAAAATCATCGACAAATGTAATGTAATAATGCTTGCCACCTCTACTAGTGGTGCTTTTAAAATCAGCCAAATCAGAATGAATAAGTTCAAGCAATTCAGATTTTCGATTAACAGGATATGAAAAAGGCTTTCTAGCATGCTTTGCTTCCACACAAATTTCACATTTTGAGATATCCTTTTCTAAGTTATCAGGAATCAAATTAGCATGCTTTAAACGTTTGATTGAGTTCACATTTAAGTGACCTAATCTACCATGCCAAGTATCCAAAGCACT
>NW_010936115.1:0-322 GCF_000633955.1 Camelina sativa | reverse complement strand
CGAAAGATGAAGTGTTGGATGCAATTACAGTCTCTGCTCGAGCCTTGGTAGCTAGGTTGAAGAAATTGAACTGTTTAGCTACAGATGTAGATGAAGCTTCCATCGACAACTTGCAAGTTGCATCGTTTCTTGCCCTTTTCGTATCAGATCACTTTGGGGGAAGTGACAGAACTGCTATTGTTGAAAGAACCCGAAAGGCAGTGTCTGGTACAAACTACCAGAAACCCTTTATCTGCACCTGTTTGACCGGGAACCAAGACGACTTGACTGCTCTCAACAAACAGGTCTCAACTACGGCTGAAGATGTCATTTTGTCTGATGT
>NW_010936114.1:0-322 GCF_000633955.1 Camelina sativa | reverse complement strand
TCTTGAAAAAACATAAGGTGATAAAGTTCACACACACTGATTCACGCCTCGCCAACAATGGCTTGCCACCATCAATCCAACGGCTGAGATGCCTTGCTAATTACCAAGCATTAGGGTACTCCAGAGAGATTGAGGATTTAGGGAAAGTTTTGGTTAACCGGTTACGTAACAACAGTGAACCTTTCATTGCTCTGCACTTAAGGTACTGTGATGTTTCTTTCTTTATGCAGCCCTCAGTTTCATTTTTTCACACAAGGTGGTTGAAAAATGAGAATTTGAAATGCAGATACGAGAAAGATATGCTTGCCTTTACAGGCTGCAG
>NW_010936113.1:0-322 GCF_000633955.1 Camelina sativa | reverse complement strand
GTGATAGGTTTTGATGACTCAACTCCAAGATCCTTTAGTAAAGCTTTCAGCCACATCAGTTCGGTAGTCAGTTTTCTCATGGCCATATACTCGGCTTCGGCGCTTGAAAGGGATACCACCTTTTTCTTCTTGCTCTTCCAAGTGACAAGGTTTCCTCCTAGGAACGTGCAATATCCTGTGGTTGATCGACGATCGTCACGGTCTCCAGCGTAATCCGCATCACAATATCCTACTAACTCTATGTTCTCATTGTGTCCCATCCAAATTCCTTGTCTTGGTGCTCCTTTGATATATTTGAGGATGCGATTCACCATGTTCCAAT
>NW_010936112.1:0-322 GCF_000633955.1 Camelina sativa | reverse complement strand
GCAATGATGAAAACACAATACATCTATAAGATTCCACAATGAAGAATCACGAAATTTTCATAAAATTCTCAAAGATCCACAAAATCTATCTCTGATGTAAGAACACTGCATTTTATAGATATGGCAGTCATACTAGACAGATTGGACTGACTGGTTTTTTTCACTTTCCTTTGTAATATTATTATTATATTTACTGTTCTCACTCTCAGGAGTCAGGATCCACTTGGACATGTGTCCAAAATGGTCAAGGACAAAAAAAATTGAGTTATGAAAAGAATATGCTATGCAGACATTTTCCAAATTGCGATATATGTAATCTTTT
>NW_010936111.1:0-322 GCF_000633955.1 Camelina sativa | reverse complement strand
CGTGTATGTGTTTTTGTTGTGATAGTATAGATGGTGTACGATAGGGACTGGTTCTCAAGGGATGATACGATGGGAGATGCGGTTTTCCACATTGATCCGTTTCTTGAAGCCATCAGAATCCAAAACGAGCTGGGAGGACTACCGGAGGGGACTGTAATAATGAAGATTCAGGCAAGCAGACAAAACTGCTTGTCAGAAGAGAGCAAGATTGTGTGGCACAAAGGAAAGATTGTCCAAAATATGTTTCTTAGGCTCCAGAACGTTGAGCGAGGGGAGGTCCAGTTGCAGCTTGAGTGGATTGATGTCTCTGGCGCTATGAGTA
>NW_010936110.1:0-322 GCF_000633955.1 Camelina sativa | reverse complement strand
TGTATGATCATGATCGGTCTAGTTAAGCTAATATGATGATAATTGTTTTAGTATTTGGTTGTATGATCATGATGACATGTTAAGGTTCAATGTTAAGGTTCAATGTTAAGCTAATATGATGACAATGTTAAGCTAATATGATGACATCTCTTCTATTGTTCAAAAGAGACCATACAAATTTGTTCAAAAGAGTAGAATTCATTGATCAAAAGAGACCATACAATTGTTCAAAAGAGTAGAACATCAAGGCCAAAATACAAGGCTTAATAATAAGGTTCAAAAGACCACACTAAGGCAGAACAACATATGTTCTGAAACAGGT
>NW_010936109.1:0-322 GCF_000633955.1 Camelina sativa | reverse complement strand
GGTATCATAAATTTTTACTGAATGTGACATAGGATCTATAGTTTTTTTAATGTCATAAATTTTCAATCTAGTAAACTTATAACTAAATGATATATTAAATTAAAATACTAGATGAAGCAATGATTTCTTTTAATAGAATTTTTTAATGAATTCTGGCTCAATTGGTAAAAAATGGGGCTAAAATACTTTGATTTCTTAAATTTTCACAAATTTAATCTAGTAAGTCATAACCTATCATATATGCAAATTTAAACCTATAATTTTTTGATTTATGCTACTTATTTAATAAGGTCGATTGGTTGATGCGAGTTGATTTTCTGTT
>NW_010936108.1:0-322 GCF_000633955.1 Camelina sativa | reverse complement strand
GAAGTCATGTTCTTTAGGTAGTTTAATATGCTCATGGCGGCCACCGGAAAACTTATGTCCCAAATCCTCTTCATCTCCTCCACCACCTTTTAAATATTTTAAATGACAAAAATAAATAAATAATAAGAGAAGAGATATTTGAAAGACTCTAGTTGAGGGAGAAGTGTACCGAGAATATAAATTTTAGATATAATTTAGTACCTCGGGCATTGTCGGGTTGTACTTGTGTTGGAGATTTATGAGACGTGAATCTTCTTCGACCACCATTGTTAGTGTTTGTTTCGATTGAGATGAGAGAATTATAAAATATATATGAAGAGAA
>NW_010936107.1:0-323 GCF_000633955.1 Camelina sativa | reverse complement strand
ATGAGAACATTGAATAATATAGCTCTTGAATCTCTCTCATGCTTCACTAAAACTCTCATTTCCCTTTTGAGCAAAGCTTGATATTTCATTTCTTAGCCTTTTGTTCTTGTAGGAGAGAAGAACTAGGATAGGAAAGCTCTCTTGCATTGATCCCAAGAGGTGACTCATCCCACTGGTAGGTTCTTCTCCAGAGTTCTAGCTCGGTCTCCAAGAGAAAATGGAAAGAGGCAGAGTTTGAATGCATCTTTAGAGATACAATTGATTTTGATTGTTCCGCACATCATATCAAACTGATCCAAGTGGTCAAGAGGGTCTTCCATAGG
>NW_010936106.1:0-323 GCF_000633955.1 Camelina sativa | reverse complement strand
TTGACCCCGCGAGCATCAAAAGATGTACCTTCCAGCTTCCGGTTTCCTCCAATGACCAAAAAGCCACAATGGTGGTGGAGAACTTTGGCATGCCTACCTTACCTAATGCCTCTGCACGAAACTTGGATGTACGCAGAAACCGCTTACCATCTCCACCCGTTCCTAGAAGATTTTGAATTCTTAACCTACCCATTTTTGGGCGCCATTGGAAGACTGCCAAGCTGGTTCCTCATGGCCTACTTCTTTGTAGCTTATCTAGGGATAGTGCGAAGAAAAGAATGGCCTCACTTCTTCAGGTTCCATGTAGTGATGGGTATGCTTCT
>NW_010936105.1:0-323 GCF_000633955.1 Camelina sativa | reverse complement strand
GAAGCCAAAACCTAATCTTCTTATTAATCACAAAGCAAAAGAGTTTAAGTAAACACACTATAAAGACAGAACTAAAGTAAAGCTATGGATTTGTCTTCCAAAACAAAACAACAACTTAAAACCTCTCTTCCCATCGTCGCCGGAGAAATGGGTGTTTGTTACAAAGAGTGTTTGAAAAACCACGCGGCTAACCTCGGCGGCCATGCTCTCGACGGTTGCGGCGAGTTTATGCCGAGTCCCACCGCTACTTCCACCGATCCTTCTTCTCTCCGTTGCGCCGCTTGTGGCTGCCACCGTAACTTCCACCGCCGTGACCCTTCCGA
>NW_010936104.1:0-323 GCF_000633955.1 Camelina sativa | reverse complement strand
GACCTCTACCTCTACCTCTTCCGCCCCTTCCTCTAGGGCCTCCTCGGAAGTTACCGTAACCTCCACGGTTATTGGTGTTGGTGAACATTAGTTTTCCTTGGTCTTCACTTGCAGAATTCTTCTTTACTCGTTCTTCATAAGCTTTGATCCTCCCTACTATGTCTTCAAAGCCAGTAGTTTTTAAATCAAGCACTTGTTCAAGAGATGCTACTATGTGAATGAATTTCTCTGGAAGTGCTGACAAAAACATCTTCACAAGTTTTGTTTCATCAAGGGTTTCCCCTAGAGAGGTCGCTTGGGCTGCTAAACCTGACATCTTCCCT
>NW_010936103.1:0-323 GCF_000633955.1 Camelina sativa | reverse complement strand
CGGTGTTCGATAGCCTTGTTTGTCTATCTATCGAAAGCGAAAAGAAGCGCGGATGGAGAATACTGCCACTTCTGATAAAAAAACTCTCCAAATCTAGAAACTCTCATCTTTAAGGTATCTCATGACACGCTTAAAAACATCCTAACCGCCATAAATACCGATATGTTTATTATATCTTAGATTCTTGGTCTCCTTTATGCTTCAGGGTCTAAAGCACGGCATTTCAAAAAGTACTTGTGGGGATGTATGTGTTTGCTATGGCTCAAGGGAGAATATTAGATCGTCTTGCCTATCAACATCTCGAGTGAAAGTGCTGGAAATAT
>NW_010936102.1:0-323 GCF_000633955.1 Camelina sativa | reverse complement strand
TTCTAAAAACGTCTCCCACTCTTTCAAAAGAGACACAGTACAACAAAACACCATAAAGAGAAAGTGAGTAAAAAAGAGCAAAAACAAAGCAGATGAATTCAATCAGTATGTAAAAAAATAAAGTGATCTTCTTTTACTTTTTGTTTTTTCTTAATTCCTTTTTGACCCACAAAATAATTCTTAATTCAATCACTCTTTGTGATAGCATAGTATATTTTGTTTTTTTTTGTTTTTAACAAGTTTATATACACACAACGAGAAACGAAATGATTTGTTCTTTATTTTTGTCAGATTCGTGTAAAAGCGTCTGAGATTGATTAAAA
>NW_010936101.1:0-323 GCF_000633955.1 Camelina sativa | reverse complement strand
TCGGACATCATAGGTGCCTGATGATCTCTCAATGTCATGAGTTCGAAGAAAAAAGGGTAAAAAGGCTGATTAGTTCAGGGCCGTGGAATCTGAAACCAGGAAGTAAACAAGCAAGCACATGGATACCACGGGAATGCAGAAGAGGGAGAAGAAAGCCAAGAAAGAGAGGGCTTCAAATATAGTATTGTCAGAGCATAACAATCCTTAATCAATATTAACTCATGTTCTTGTAAATCATGTGGCAGCTTTACATAAGAGCCACTAACACCATTTAGTCGGGACTCGGATAAACACAACAGCAAGTTGAAGAGCAAGCATCGGGT
>NW_010936100.1:0-323 GCF_000633955.1 Camelina sativa | reverse complement strand
ACTTCCTGTGTCACCTCTTGATTATGCTGGCCTGAATCTTCTTGATTTTGCACTTGCTCATGAGATTCAGTTCCATTCCCCCTCTCATGATCAAGAGGAGTTGTTCTTTCAGCTTCACTAGTAGGATTGGAAGACTCTCTTCTTCCAGATTCCTGATCCTGGGATAACCCTATCCCTAGCTTCTCCAACAGCACCCTCAGTGTTGTTGCTCTATCAGATGGAGCTTGAGACAAATCCTTCAGATTTTCCCACTCCTTTTCTTCATAATACCCTTTTGATTCAATAAACTTCACTTCTCTAGATACCATCACTCTCCTTGCTTC
>NW_010936099.1:0-323 GCF_000633955.1 Camelina sativa | reverse complement strand
ACTTTCTGATTGTTTGTTTAACTGGTGGATATATGTCATGCTTTTTTTGTTTTTTTGTATANCCTAATTAATATTATAGATATATGATTATTTGTTTCTATTTAATTGTATTAAATTGATTTGTTATTTCTGTAAATATCTCACAATTTAAAATCAAATCAAATATGTTTACATATATATATATATATATATATAATTTTCGATTTAAATTCTTTGATTTTTATGGAAGCAAACTTTAAACTTTAAACCATTTCCAAAGTATAGGGTAATTTTTATTTTATAATTAATTTCGTAATTATTATTTTCATAAATATTAGATTTTT
>NW_010936098.1:0-323 GCF_000633955.1 Camelina sativa | reverse complement strand
TCTTCTTTGTTTTGGCGTTATTGGTGAGATAACAATGAATAGTAAAAGAAGGCATCATATATATTGCTTGTGGATGATAAATTGGTAAAAATAATTCTAATTATTTATGTTTTCTGCTGTAGAGATGAGTCGGGAGTTTGTGTGAGTAAACAGTATTATGTACAGTTAGCAGTAGCACCACAACTTTGAAGGAAAGAGAGGAAGTACTTAGAGCAAGGCCAATGGAGTAACCCATAATTAAATTAATCATATAATTTTTATTAATCTAATCAAAACAACCCATTAAGTACTTATCAAAATTCTTCCTTCCACTAGAGTAACCC
>NW_010936097.1:0-323 GCF_000633955.1 Camelina sativa | reverse complement strand
TAAGAAGATATTACCTAAAAGTGGAGGCAACAGTTTGACAAAAATCTCTTTGGAGAGATTGATCACCTATCTCCTTATACAGATTCTCCATGTCTACAATCTTCACCATATATAAGAATTTAAAAAGAAAAAAAAAAAAACAAAAGTCACATCTCATGAATCTCTTATATCTGATAAAGCCAAATAAAGAAAACAAAGAGACCTCAGCCAAGGTAAACTCGGTGAAGTAGTGAGAGGAATCATCGGAAGCAGCCATTATCGACGACGGCAGAAGGAAAGAACAAGTGAAGAAGATGCTACAACAGTGACTGACTGATACCTTC
>NW_010936096.1:0-323 GCF_000633955.1 Camelina sativa | reverse complement strand
AGACCAAACTTTCCTTTATCGTCAATGTTTCCCGAACCTTTTGTAACAAAATGGCCTTTATTCACCTTACAATCGATCGTCACTTGGAGTCCTATAACAAAATTATATCACAGTCACGTTGATCAAACAATCACAAGAAGAAAAAAAGGAAATGATTTATATATACATTATATAAGTTCTTAATGTGGGTTATAAAGTTGCCTGAAAATGCATGGGGGTTTTTGATCTTGCTCTCGGCGTAACCGACAACTTCGACGACACGAGCGACTGAGAGACTCGCTGATAAGAGAACCGACACGAGAAGGAGGAGGCACGGAACCGAA
>NW_010936095.1:0-323 GCF_000633955.1 Camelina sativa | reverse complement strand
CAGATAACAAGTGATAGACGCCTCCAATAGAAAAAAGAGCATACAGACTTTCTGAATATCTGGAAGTCACAAAGAAACAGTTTTGGTCTTCAGTTACCAATTACACCACTTTAATAAGATTGAACACTTTCACTTTCAGTAAATAAAAACTTAAAGAGAGATCATAGCTTAAATACATTACATTGAGGAATAAAATATGGACGCCGGATTGAAACAGAAGATAATTGAAGCTCTGAATGATGCCTCAGTGTCCTTCAAGATAATAACTGAAACCCTGTTAGCAAAAAAAAATTAAGCTTGAAGAAGACTCATGACTCGACTTA
>NW_010936094.1:0-323 GCF_000633955.1 Camelina sativa | reverse complement strand
AGTAAAGACAATTAAAAACGTTTTCAACAGGCAAAATTTGTTAAAATAGTAAACACTTTTGATGAATCTATTTGTAAAAAAAGTAAAAGGAATGAGATTAGTAACTGATGTGGTTAGGTTAACTGCGCAATTCACTTTCTGTTTTCTATTTCTCTAAATAAATTTTCTTTTATCTTACTAATTATTTGTTGTACACTCCCTAACAAATCTGAGTCTTCTTTCGTTGTAAATAAAGATCTGGATATGTTACCAAAACAAGGTCGCTTTATTCAGATCTGAAGAAACAAGAAGAAGAAACATAGTTCAACTGTTAAAGTCTCTGT
>NW_010936093.1:0-323 GCF_000633955.1 Camelina sativa | reverse complement strand
TGTTGGCTGTTGGTTCTTACATTATCCTTTTTATTGGGCAGGACAGTATACCGTTTCCTTTCATGGTGGATGGAATGCAATGTTGGAACAAAAGATTACAGAGAGTTGATGTTTTGTTTTTTCCCTGCGGCTCAGTGCATTCCTTGTTTTGATGGGATTCAAGGTTTATATTATATCATTAGAGGATACCAAAATATAGAGAACTTGTTAGACTAAATTAGGATGGTTTAGAGTGACTTGCTCATTGGTATACCATAAAGGTCCTGTATCTTTGATCTGAATTTGTGAATTACATAGTTTTGTCGTTTTATATTTGTGATTAG
>NW_010936092.1:0-323 GCF_000633955.1 Camelina sativa | reverse complement strand
TTTTTTAATAGGTGAAAAAATTAGAGTTTTGAAAATGTTTTAGATCTAATAATATTATATTTTAATAATTAAGTATGTTATAAAAATGATTAAAATAAATTTTAAAATTGAAATGTTTGTTTTTTAATTAATAGAAAATAAATATTCCTTAATCATTCAATAACAATTATGTGTAAATATTCATAAAAATGAGGGCAATAAATTCATTGACATTAACCCATCATCATATCAAAAGCCCAATCATAAACCCCAAAAAGGAGATGTCAATGACAAAAGAATGTTTTGATGGATTTCTTTTTTGATTAAAAACATTCAATAAAGTT
>NW_010936091.1:0-323 GCF_000633955.1 Camelina sativa | reverse complement strand
ACCCGCTTTCCCGTAGAGAGAAATGATCCTCGCCGCGAATCCTTCCTTTGACATGTCGCGGTACTTCTTCTGCTCCTCCAAAATCTCTTCGACATAGTTTAATCTCTTAGCTGCGACGAGGCGGCGCACGGTTCTATCGTACACGGCTATGTTATTCCGGAACCGATCCGACTCACATGCCTTCTTGAACTTCTCCACGATCTGTTTGGGGTTTCGTTCGCCATTTACTATACTGGCAAGTGACTTTTGAGGTGGCGAGATCGCGGCCGAGACTGCCGTGGTTTCGGAGGCTACGGTGGCGGCGGAGGAAAAACGGCGGATCG
>NW_010936090.1:0-323 GCF_000633955.1 Camelina sativa | reverse complement strand
GAATTCAATTGCGATTTCACTCTCACTGCTCTCTTCACCATTAGAGCTCTCCTGTAACATTTTTAAAAACACAAAATTTTGGTTACAATTACCATGATAATTGCATCAGCTAACGGCTAGTTAATATCCTCGGAAATGTGAAATTTGATCAAATCTTTACCGTATGCCTCTTGCTACAGCGAGATAAGCGTCGCAAACCACACCGACCAGCTCAATTCTGTAAGGTTTCAAGATTTGTTGTTTCCCATTTTGTTTGGCCTCTTCTTCTTGACCGATTTGTTTCCAATATTCTTCGGTTATTGTCCCGTCTTCAGACACCTTGT
>NW_010936089.1:0-323 GCF_000633955.1 Camelina sativa | reverse complement strand
AGACACTTTTAGTTTTAGATTTCTTCATTTTTTGGGGGCTATGTTTCTCTAAAATTCAAATTTTCCACCGAAAATATCAATGGTGTTTATGAAGCAGAGAATGTTGATAAGTTTAAGATGATGGTGTCTCTTTTGAATGAAGAGAGAAGGTTACTAAGGTTGGGCTTAAATCTCTGACTCTCATGTCATTGTTTATGATTAAACTGACGGTGTCTTTAGATATAGAAGAGAACAACACGTATTTGTATAGTATATTTGTGTGTCTGTCCACAAAATATATAGCATAAGGTGTAGATATGTATGTCCCATAATGAAAAACTTTA
>NW_010936088.1:0-323 GCF_000633955.1 Camelina sativa | reverse complement strand
TGGTGAGGGAGAAGAGAGAAAGGGAGGCATTGAGACCCATCTTGTGTTTTCTCTTTGCTAAACCTCAATGGCTTCACTCGTTTGGTATTTATGCAGGGGAAGTGAGGAAGTTGTAGAAGAGTGAGGTTAAAAGGAGAGATTTTCTCTGGTACTAGATCTGAACTAGTCTTTTTGGTGAGCTAAGTCTACTCTTCTATTTTTAGAGTGTAATAAACTAAAGACTTGGCCATTGAGAATTTAATTATTTTGACGGCTAATTTGGTATATGGTTTAGCTTTTAACAAGTGCTCTATGAAAATGGAAGAATGGTTTTCTTTTGTGTG
>NW_010936087.1:0-323 GCF_000633955.1 Camelina sativa | reverse complement strand
AGGTGAACGATGTAAGGGTGACGAACACGGCGGAGGATCGAGATTTCCCGTTTAATGTGAGCAACCAAACCGCTCTTCATGATCTTCTCCTTGTCGATGACTTTAATGGCGACTTTGTCTCCAGACTTTATGTTTTGAGCTAAATAAACCTTAGCGAAGCTTCCGTGACCAAGAAGCTTCCCTAGCTCGTACTTTCCCATGAGAATGTTGTTTCTTGGGCTCCTAGGACTCCTCGGACTCTGTGGGCTGACGTTACCATCTTTGTCTGTGTCCTTTATACCAATCCGGCCAAGAAGATCCGCCATGTATCGTAGAACATACGG
>NW_010936086.1:0-323 GCF_000633955.1 Camelina sativa | reverse complement strand
GATCCACATGCATCTGTAAGTCGATTCCTGGACATATTGAGGACTTCAAGCCGAGTGAACAGCACAGGACATTCACAGATCTGGTAGAGAGGAGTATATTAAACAATACGAATAACCCATGAATATGTGAAACTTTCTAGCTTTGAGCCTAGTAGTGTACCTGAAACAAAGCAGTTGGACCGAATCGATTGCAGTGCAAATCCAAAGTTAAAGCACCGTACATCTGGCTTGACGAGGCAAAAAGTTGTTTCAGTTTCTCCATTGTACCATTCCCTAACAACCAATAAGACGAAATATAAAACTTTCAAATTTCCTAGTACTTT
>NW_010936085.1:0-323 GCF_000633955.1 Camelina sativa | reverse complement strand
TCAGTAGTTTTAGGCTACCACAGGTAAACTTTCAGAAGAAGGAAATGCTCTATACCTGATCCTTTTTAGCACTCAACTTAGAATTGAAGTATACAAGCTTCTCTGCACGTCTGGCATCTGAATCACGTCTCCCTGCAGACTGAGAAAATTTGGTTTTCATCTCAGCGTTACTGCGATCAAGTATATCTTGCATCACCTTCAATTTGGCTTCCTTCTCGGTCCTTCTGCAACTCCAGTCTTCCTTCAGCTTTGCGTCTCTTTTCTGCATATATGTCTCA
Organism: Camelina sativa; assembly: GCF_000633955.1. Classification (NCBI taxonomy): domain Eukaryota; kingdom Viridiplantae; phylum Streptophyta; class Magnoliopsida; order Brassicales; family Brassicaceae; genus Camelina; species Camelina sativa. Next base: position 45 of record NW_010936085.1, on the reverse strand, counting down.
TAGAACTTTCCCCTCGAATTATCCGAAAAGCTGATTTCTGGGAAT
>NW_010936084.1:0-323 GCF_000633955.1 Camelina sativa | reverse complement strand
GTTGCAACTTGTGGAGGGTACTCTAAATAAAGGGAGAGTTGTAGTTGCGAGTTGCAGGTTTTTTAATAATTTATGGCAATGAACGACGACATGCATAAGTGCGGTTTTTAAGCTTTATTTTTTAAATCCGCGTTATGTTACCAATCAAGAAATATTCTGTAGTTTTCGTTTTTTTTGAAAAAAAAATTACTGTTGCGGTTTCCAAAACAATCAATTAACCCATGAACCGCATATACTTTACCCAACTACCATTTACCCAACGGTTTAATAAATTCTGCACTGAACAAAGCAATAATTTGATTTTTCTTTTTTATTTAATACTA
>NW_010936083.1:0-323 GCF_000633955.1 Camelina sativa | reverse complement strand
TTTCAGACCAAACCCACATCAAAAGTTTCAATATTTGAGCTCAAAACTCAAATCTTGAATCTTTCACTCCTTACAGATATGGTAGTAGAAGAGCAAAACCTGGAAAACGGCGGATCCGTCCGTGTGGTCAAAGGAGAAGAAAGCCATTTCCGTAATGTGGTGTGTGGTCCAGTGCGGTGGCTAAAGATGTTGTCATCAGAGCTTCACTGGAGCTTTGTGTTTGGTGTGGTCTCACTGTACGGAGTAAACCAAGGTCTTGGTGGTTCATTGGGTCGTGTAGCTACAGAGTATTACATGAAAGATGTTCAAAAGGTTCAGCCTTC
>NW_010936082.1:0-323 GCF_000633955.1 Camelina sativa | reverse complement strand
GTCGCCGGAAGTGACACGTCAGCTTCACGGAAATGTAAAACCACCGTAGGGACTTTAACCTCGTTCATATTGGATAGATCGAAACACGTGTCGAAGAGCGAGAAATCCGGAGCTCTTTTCAAGGTCCTAGCTCCGACCCGGAACGCGTCTCTCATTGCGATATAAGCGGGTCGGATCAACCGGGTCACAGACGTACCCGAATCGATGATAACCCCACCGTTACCGATCTGGTCAAGTTTAAAAAGCGAAGCCGCTACGCCGGGGACACGTGTCCCTCCGACGCTGATTCCCAAAAGCTCGACGTAGTAGAAAGTGTCGAGCTT
>NW_010936081.1:0-323 GCF_000633955.1 Camelina sativa | reverse complement strand
GAAGCTGCTTATGCACATGAAAGAGGAGGAAGCCAACTGGTGAGAGTTCATGTTTAGTTGATCAAAGGCTACTCTATATGAAATACGTGGGGGGCAATAAGAGTCAGTAGTGGCATTCTAAGAGAGGGAACCTCCATGTTCAGACCAATGGACTCAGAGAGCCAAGGCACACACACAGATCAAAGGTCTCCAGGAACATGTTAGATTCTGCTGAATGCAAGTCATCATCCGAGAAATCAATCACTCTTCTCGTGTTCCTCTACAGTGGAAACTTTAAAAAAGCTCCATACTCAGTTCTTTGTTTGGTATGTCTCTGCAGTGCA
>NW_010936080.1:0-323 GCF_000633955.1 Camelina sativa | reverse complement strand
TTTTTCTTTCCGAATAATTCAAGTAATTGGAGCTCCACTGGTTTTTCCAATTTAAAATCATTGACGTTGAGAGTGTCAAAATGCTTGACAAAATTCTCACACGTGTAGCTCTATGATTGGTAGTCTATTTGACTGATGCACTATCTCCTTAATAAAAGATAGAGATAGAAAGAGAAAGAAACGCATATGGTTGACTCTCTCCTCTCTTTCACTCTCTTCAATCTTCATCATCATCTTCTTCAAACCAAACACAACTTACAAGGAAACTGTTGTTTGAATCTGTGTCTATTTAAAAACACATCTCCTTTGACCTTTTTTTTTTT
>NW_010936079.1:0-323 GCF_000633955.1 Camelina sativa | reverse complement strand
GCTGTAAACAGCTACATTACTCTTTCTAGGGTCAAAATATGTAACAAATAATGCATTTGACTAACNGGGTTCAGGTTGAATTTGGAGTGTTTAGACACCACTTTTACCCATTTAGTCCCGAAAGAGGCTAAAATCGAGAAAACATTGATTCGAAGCAGTAAACAGCTTTATTACTGTTTATAGGGTTAGAATGTGTGACAATCCAATGCATTTGACTAATTGTAAGAGTTCGGGATTAATTTAGAGTGTTTAGACAACACTTAAACCCGTGATTCTAAAACAGGATTAAACCAAGAAAACAGGCTAAACCCGGGAGAAAACAT
>NW_010936078.1:0-323 GCF_000633955.1 Camelina sativa | reverse complement strand
ATGAACAATAATAACTCAAAAATATGGGATATAGAAGCAACTGCACGATCACATTTGTAGCCTTCGTGGCAGCTCTATGGGGGGTTACAACAGCACAGCCCAGCGGGTCATGCGTGAGCACTTTGACCACCCTCTCTCCGTGCCTCAGCTACGTCACTGGAAACTCAACCACTCCCTCACAGAGTTGCTGCTCTCAGCTTGACTCTGTTATCAAATCTTCGCCGCAATGCATTTGTTCAGCCGTCAACAGTCCGATCCCCAACATAGGCCTTAACATTAACCGCACACAGGCGTTGCAGCTCCCCAATGCCTGCAACATTCAG
>NW_010936077.1:0-323 GCF_000633955.1 Camelina sativa | reverse complement strand
GACGTCGTGGTCAATGCAGAGCTTTTCATATGCTAGCTAAAAATACTTTGTGGGAGACTTGAACTTTAATTAGAAGAGTCTTTGGGATAATGTTCTTCTTCTCTAGATAGATATGGAAAGATAGAACAAGTGGGACCCACGATCTCCGACAGAAAACATCCTACGTGGGTCATTGTCGTAACAACAACATAACACAAACTACTTCATGTCTTTCTTTTTTTAAACCGTTGGGATCAAATTTTCATCACTTCATGCAAATTTCGTTAGTCTGTTTCCTAACGAAAATACACAGATCCAAAAATAGAAAAAGAGATATATATTGT
>NW_010936076.1:0-323 GCF_000633955.1 Camelina sativa | reverse complement strand
TGACGTGATTTGCTAATTATCTTTCTTTTTTTTTTTTCTCACGATATAAACGGAACATTTCTTAATTGATTAAATGCCTTGTAAAGAAAGAAACAACCATATACTTTTTATTCAAACAAAAATCAACAAATTTAATTAATTTATAGAAGCGGCTTAACTACTCAAAGGAACGTAAAGATTTTCGTATTTGTATACTTTGGTAATTTCCAACCTTTTCTTAATTTGCTACAATAAGCCATGTGCATAATAAATACAGGGGAAGTGTTTTGGCGGCTTACTGAGAGAGGACGACGCATGTATCGGTTTTATCGGAAGGTGTAGAA
>NW_010936075.1:0-323 GCF_000633955.1 Camelina sativa | reverse complement strand
GACAGTGGGAAAAACAAGCCAAGTACGGGACAAAGATCGGTCAGCTCCGTACAGCTCTCGGCCAGCTGTGGACAGCTCTCTGCCAGCTGCGGATCGTTTCCGGCCAGCTACGGACAGCTCGGCCAGCTAGTGCCAGCTAGACCAGCTGCCAGGGAGCTCGACCCAGCTCGACCCAGCTCGACCAGTTGGACGATAGTGGACAGTACACTGGTCAGCTGGGAGCTCGGGACCGAAAGGGCACGGCCAAACGGCCATGGCCGAACGGGTATGGCCGAGCGTACATGAGCGAACATGAGCGAATGAACGGATTCGTCCGAAGGGTG
>NW_010936074.1:0-323 GCF_000633955.1 Camelina sativa | reverse complement strand
CCAACCCGCTTGTGTTTTCCCGGTTTCCTCTTTGAAACCTTCCAAATCCGGATCTTCCCATCTTGATGGCCGGTAAAGATCCTATCTCCAAATATCACAATGGCCTTAATGAGGCCACTACTGGATTTGAACCCGGCGTGTTCCTTCAAATTCTTCCAAACCCTAATGTTCTTCGAGTCCGACCCCGTGTAGAGAAGGTCACCAGAAGCGGCTAGCGAGTATATATGCCCTTCTTTTCTTACAATGGATCCAATGAGACCGTTGGTCTCGAGGACATTGTCTTCATTGAAATCCGCACCCCAAGGGGGCGACACGCGGGCCCA
>NW_010936073.1:0-323 GCF_000633955.1 Camelina sativa | reverse complement strand
CTCTCCCACAAGATCTTCAATTTCCAGAGACAGGATTTCATTAAGTTGATGGATTTTTGCGTCGATTGTTTCCACTTGATGCAGGAGGGCTGCTTTCTCTTCCTTTTTATTAAAATGTTCCTCCATCATATGAATTACTGCCAAGTATTGATCCTTAGTCTCCGCCTCGGTCACCTCACGTGTCTTAGTCAGCGCGGCTCGCATGGCCTCCAGAATCTCCCTTTCCCATTCGAAATCATCAACCCTTTTGGGGCGTTTGCTCGAACTGGCTCCTGGGATTGGCTCCTCTGCGAAGCGTTTAGGACGTGCTGTTGTACCCTCTC
>NW_010936072.1:0-323 GCF_000633955.1 Camelina sativa | reverse complement strand
ACAACCCGGTTGGAGCAGCTCGAAATCATAACCCAGTTTGTTCCATTCCTTTTATCAAGATCTTCTAATGTGCCAGCTTTGGCAGAAGCATAGATATCAACCATCGATTTAACTTTCAACCGTGGCTTAGTCTTAGGCCTGTTTGGCTTACTAATTGGCTGCTGCTGTTCCGAGTCAACTGACAGACACTGATCGATGTGCGCATTTAAAGTGGTGTTAGAAGCAGACGAGAAGGTTTTGCAGATGGGACAAGTTCTCAAAGCCATAGATTCAGAAGGTGAAAAGAGGCAACTATGATCTTCTTTTGATCCACTATCCACACA
>NW_010936071.1:0-323 GCF_000633955.1 Camelina sativa | reverse complement strand
AGTTCATGCGTGTCCTAAGAGAGTCGTAGAAAGAAGTATTGTGGTCGCAGAGACGGCTCCGGTGATGGAGGGGACGGTGCCGGTGAGTCATGGTAATGAATTCACGGATGTGAGGAGGCACGGGAGGCGGTCCAGCTCAACGGTGAAGCCGCTGGTGTTTACTGCGGGTGTGTCGGCTGAAAGAGCGGGGGACAAATCAGGAAAGAATATCCAGGGGATCTCCAGGAAACCGGTTTTGGAAACATCAAATCGTTTTGGCAGTTTGGAGGATAATTTAGTATCTCACGAAATCAGGGAAGTCGCTAATGTGGCGGAGGTGAATA
>NW_010936070.1:0-323 GCF_000633955.1 Camelina sativa | reverse complement strand
GGAGTTGTGTATAGGAGAGGCTCCTTGAGGCCATCCTGAACCTAATTCTCAGGTGAACTCTTTTATTATTTTTTTCACTTTTTTATTTTTTAATTTTATTTTAAAAAGGGTTTATCATTACAAGTTAAAAAGATGAATAGTTAATAGAGCCATTGTTTAGGGAGGGGGCTAGAATAAAGGATTTGGGGAGAGGCTTGTTTTATTAGCAGTCGAAATGTAGGGAAGAGATTGAACTTCGGACTGTTTCCCACACAATCTTTGTCTCAAAAGAATCCCAATTTCCTATGAAATAGGAACAAGACAAGTCTGTTTTTGTCCCAATG
>NW_010936069.1:0-323 GCF_000633955.1 Camelina sativa | reverse complement strand
TATTCCTTTCTTCACATATTTTACACACATGTTTTATTCTTTACCTCACATCATACTTTACTACTTCATATTATAGACATACAGTATTTTATTCGTTACTTCACATCTCTTACTTAACATCAATTCTTTACTTCTTTACTTCACTTCACTTCATGCTTTATTCTAATAGAAAAATGTAGAAACTTTTACTATATAATCTTACTAATAGCAATGAGAGTAATCACCCAAAAAAGAATCTATCAAGAGCTATAAAACATAAGAAACATGACTAGCCACGGATACGTTGATTGGCAGTTCAGTGGCAGCGATGCAGCTGAAAAGGC
>NW_010936068.1:0-323 GCF_000633955.1 Camelina sativa | reverse complement strand
TGAACCAGCTCTAACAAGAGACTTCTGCAAAGATGAAGCTTTCCTAGGGCCAAACCCTGAAACAAACTGTAAAGGAGAAAAAAGCCATTCATGGCTCGCAGCCAGATTAATGTCGATTCCAACTTGATTCGTTATGTCAACCATAACTTGTTCAACCATCTCATACTTCTCATCTGGATCAAGAAAGTCCTGCAAAGAATGAAGCTTCCAAGACAAAATATCTTTACATGGACCGCATAAAGTTGAGATCATTGCTAATGGATTCTGGAGATAACGTCCAAGAGCAACTGCACGTTTCACAATCCCTGGCTGTTGAGGTAGTT
>NW_010936067.1:0-323 GCF_000633955.1 Camelina sativa | reverse complement strand
GATAGTAGGCACCACGGCATCAGCGCCAGAGAAAAGTACCTGATACATATATGAGTATGCATTCAAACTTAACAGCCTTATTCAAAAGATGATCAGAGAATATTTTCACAACGGCCTACCTCTGCCTTAAATTCCTTCGGGAACTGGTCCTTTGCATCCCAAAGTATATCCATCTCATCGCGGTGGACCATTAAAATATTAGCACGCACAAATGCCGTGTGGAACATGATTCTAAAGACAATCTCCTCAGTCACAAAATCATCATGCAAATGTATACATTCCAGAACAACATCCCCTTGAACGCGGCACTGTATATCTAATTT
>NW_010936066.1:0-323 GCF_000633955.1 Camelina sativa | reverse complement strand
GACCTAGAGCTTGTAGGTAACCAAAGGTTTAAGTACCTGTTTTTTTTTGCCTTAGGTCAATGTTTAAGAGTATTTGAATTTATAAGAAATGTAATAGCAGTGGATGTGACGTTTTTGAAAGAAAAGTTTGACATAATTGAACCCGTAGAGAAGTTTCCTTTGAACGTATTTTGATATTTCATTTGGTTTTTATGCTATACTTTATAATATCAATGTCGTTTCTTTGCATTATGAGCGAGTAGTTTTACTTGTTTGGTTTTATGGGTTGATTTAAGAGGAATTCATGGTTCGCTTCAATTAGGTTGTTAGATCTTATTTTCGGT
>NW_010936065.1:0-323 GCF_000633955.1 Camelina sativa | reverse complement strand
TTGTTGCTCTTTACTTTATATATTCATTCACTTGCCTCACCATTTTAAACTTTTCATGGTAAAAGATAAAGAAGATGCTCGTGTATGCGCTTTCGGAAGTATTGAAAGAACTAGAAACAATACAAGGAGAGACTGTTACGGGAGAGTAGACACAAAATTATATTTGTTACAGCCGCCAAAAAAAAGAAAATACGAGGAGAGACTGTTACAGGAGAGCAGATACAAAACTATATTTGTTACAGCCACCAAAAAAGAAGTGAGTTTCGTGTTTCATGTTTTATCCTTTTTGGTATAACTCATGATACACTTCCTTTTTGGCTGCA
>NW_010936064.1:0-323 GCF_000633955.1 Camelina sativa | reverse complement strand
TCTTTCCTTGTAGATTTTGGAGTTTTCATAAGCTTCCAATCTGATTTTCTCAAGCTCATGCAATTCAAGGNTCAAGGCTTCTCTTAGCTTGTGCTATCTCTAGATCCAAGTTCAAAAGTTTGATTGCCCATAGGGCTTTGTACTCAACTTCAACTGGGAGATGGCAAGACTTGCCATAGACCAGTTGGAATGGGGTTCTTCATATAGGTGTCTTGAAAGCTGTTCTATAGGCCCAAAGTGTTTCATCAAGTTTACTAGACCAATCCTTTTTTGGTTCTCCTACTATTCTTGATAGAATGACCTTGATTTGTTTGTTTGACACT
>NW_010936063.1:0-323 GCF_000633955.1 Camelina sativa | reverse complement strand
GTTGTTCATCTAAGAGCTACCGGTGGTGCTCCGATACTGAAACAATCTAAATTCAAGGTATATCTTCTTTTTTTTTGTAATCAATCACGATTCACGAATGAGAATGATCAAGTTTAATCTAATAAGACGAAATTAGGGTTCTTATGTTTGTTCGAACATTTTTGAAATATTCGATAATATGATTTTATTGTTGAGTAGAGAGTTTCAGTTGATACGATACAATGTATGTTGTTCACCATGAGATTTTCGATTTAGGAGAAATCTATCTATATATGTGTTTGTTCATCATTGCCTTTTTGTTAGTTTGATAGATTCAATTCTTT
>NW_010936062.1:0-323 GCF_000633955.1 Camelina sativa | reverse complement strand
GCTTTGTTTAATTTGGGATGTTGGGGAAGTGATGAACCAAGGAGCAACTTGAGTTGTTCATGGTGAGGATTCACGGTTCTTGTGTGCTCATATGAGCCACGAAATTCTCTCAGGATTTAGTTTGCTAAAGCTTAGTTTCCTTTATTTTAGGATTCTCTTAAGATTCTCTCAAGATTCTCTTAAGATTTAGTTTGCTAAGATTCTCTTAGGATTTAATTTCCTTTAAAGGTTTAATTTTGCTTTAGTTGCTAAATTGCTTCTCTTGCATCTCAATGTTGAGAAAGCTTGGTTTATGGTCTTGTTGGCATGACCAAATTCGAGCT
>NW_010936061.1:0-323 GCF_000633955.1 Camelina sativa | reverse complement strand
TTCGAGAACAACTCGCAGACGGTACTTGATGGTTTCATGATTCAGTTTAACAAGAACACATTCGGCCTTGCAGCTGCTGGACCTCTTCAGGTACTCTATCTGAATCTACTTTTATGTCTGAAACTTAGGTACGAATCTTTAGAACTGATATCCGCGTTTGTACTGTTTCAGATTCCGCCAATGCAACCGGGAACATCTGCCAGGACAATGCTACCTATGGTCTTGTTCCAAAACATGTCTGCTGGGCCTCCAAGCTCGCTATTACAAGTCGCTGTCAAAAACAATCAGCAGCCTGTTTGGTACTTCACTGATAAGATTATACT
>NW_010936060.1:0-323 GCF_000633955.1 Camelina sativa | reverse complement strand
TTGATTATTCATGAAGCAAATTCGTCGATGGCAGAGGATTCTCTTCCTCTCATTGCTATCCATATCTGTCTTCGCTCCGCTTATTCTCGTCTCCAATCGTCTTAAGAGCATCACTCCCGTTGGTCAGCCCTTCCTCTCCCCCGATCCTTCTTCTATTGTACATGGATGATCGTTGTTGCCTTTTGATCTGTGATTGAATCTCATGAAAATTCACCATCGCCTTTGCTTTTTTGTAATTTTTTTTGTTTTGATTTTGGATTTTGGATTGTTTTCTGACAGGTCGTAGAGAATTTATTGAAGATTTATCCAGAATTGTAAGTCTG
>NW_010936059.1:0-323 GCF_000633955.1 Camelina sativa | reverse complement strand
CTCTTCACTCAGAGCTTTTTACCGTTGGATGGTAAGATCAAAGGGACGGTGTATATGTCTCACGGCTACGGATCCGATACGGGCTGGATGTTCCAGAAGATATGCATGCGTTTTTGTAGTTGGGGTTACGCTGCTTTCGCCGCAGATATTCTTGGTCATGGCCGTTCTGATGGCATCCGCTGCTACATGGGTTTGTTTGCTCTATACACAACTCTGTTTTGAAATCTTTTTGATCAATCGGTTTTGGTGGATTAAAGTATTGTGTTTGTTTTGTGGTTCTTTAGGTGATATGGATAAAGTTGCAGGAGCATCATTGGCTTTCT
>NW_010936058.1:0-323 GCF_000633955.1 Camelina sativa | reverse complement strand
GCCAATGAACATGCGTATTGCATGGCCATTGAAAAGCTGTTGGGTGTTCAGGTGCCGGTGCGGGCCCAATACATCCGGGTGATGTTCGACGAAATTACCCGTATTCTCAATCACCTTCTGTGGATTGGTGCGCACGCCTTGGACGTGGGCGCAATGGCAGTGTTTCTGTATGCCTTCCGTGAACGCGAAGATTTGATGGATTGCTACGAGGCTGTGTCTGGCGCGCGTCTGCATGCTGCCTATTACAGGCCAGGTGGCGTTTATCGCGATTTGCCAGATCGCATGCCTCAATACAAACCGTCCAAAGTGCGTTCAGCCAAAAA
>NW_010936057.1:0-323 GCF_000633955.1 Camelina sativa | reverse complement strand
TTTTGGAAAAGAAACCGGAAGTAGTACTAATCCAACTGTAACATCTCTACCTCTTGCATCAGTTGCCAATCCTGATCAATCGTCCACACCTTTTTCCAAACTAAAAATTGACTTATTCTCCAACAGTCTAAGGCCCTAAGTTAACATTCTGCAATCTCTTCTCACACTTTGTAAACAATCTCAAAACCATATACTAGTATCTTGATTAAAGAAAAAGCTACAATCTCTTGTTATTCACACCTATTGTAGCTTATGCTATAACTCATATGCCCCTGTGACATGTAAAACAAAACATATACGTAGTTGCTCTTCTTGATGAGCAA
>NW_010936056.1:0-323 GCF_000633955.1 Camelina sativa | reverse complement strand
CGTCACTTTGTTCTTTCCCCTTTCTTCTCCTTCTTCAATCCTCTTCTTTCTCTCTCCCCCTCAATATCCATATTTGGTTCATTATTTTCTCATTACTAGTTGCAGAAGCTTCACAAGGTACAGCTCACTAATTTTAATCATTTGATCCAGACATGTAAATTTTTGCTGCTTTAATTCTTACCATTTCTGGGTTTTTTTTTTTTTTGTTTGGTCCTACTGAATCACGCCAATCAAATTTTGCTGCTTTTAGAAAATTTCCAACATATTTTTTACTTGACATGTCTTTGTCAGTAGAGAGAGATGAAGCAACAACAACAACTCTG
>NW_010936055.1:0-323 GCF_000633955.1 Camelina sativa | reverse complement strand
TCCTCGTCCGCTTCCAAGGAGGTCGCGAGTCATGAGCGCAGTAGATTTGGCTCCGGGAGATTCTTTTACCACCGCTCGGTCGTCTTTGTAACCGCTAAGTAACCGTACGAGAGAGCTGACGTCAGCAGCCATATCAGAGGAATCTGAGAGAGAGAGAGAGAGAGAGAGTAATTGTTGGGAAGGGGTGTGTAAACGCAGAGATGAGTTATATAGAAGGAGCCTAATTACTTAAGTAAGGGTTGAAAATATTAAATGCGGCACGTTCGGTTTATACTAAAATTCGTAGTATTAATTAAATATACGATTTAATTTTTTTTTTTTTT
>NW_010936054.1:0-323 GCF_000633955.1 Camelina sativa | reverse complement strand
AGTTTTTAAACCATTATCAGCATTGCAAGTGTACATTATGTCTGACAAAAATGTTGTATGTCTACCACTGTGGTAATGGTGTCTTCAGTAATACCTCGTATTTGAGCTAAATTCTATTTTGTCATGGTTCAATATACGTAAGTAGGAGCGAACCTGTTCTTGGCGGATATTAATATTTGTCCAACTCTAATTTTTAAACTTTTAAAATCAAAACAGCTTGAGAAGAAACTTGTTATTGAAATTTAAGATGCAAGTATTTCAGACATTTGGTTTTCTAAAACTCTTTTTCAAATACGGTTTACAAACTTTCTCATCTGTTTGTA
>NW_010936053.1:0-323 GCF_000633955.1 Camelina sativa | reverse complement strand
AGCAGCAGCCTCTCAACAGGCAAATCTTTATAGGCAGCAATACCCTCCCAATTTCTTCCCTTACAGTCCCTATTACTCACAGTTTTATATACCACCGCCGTACATTCACCAGTTTGTGAACCCAAACGGGATCCCTCAGCAGTCTTATTTTCCACCAGGAGCTGCTCTCACAGCACCTTCTCATGTAGGCAACACCGAAAACACTTCCCCCACAAATCCATCCCTACAAGCTTCTTCCACTGTTGCTACTCACATCCCATCTGCAACCGCCTTAAATTCTATCCATAGTGAAGAAAATGCATCACGCCTGGTCAGTTTTTTTT
>NW_010936052.1:0-323 GCF_000633955.1 Camelina sativa | reverse complement strand
AAGGATACGAGGAAGCAACAGAAAAACTATCTTCATCATCATGATGGCGCTTCTTGTGATCTGTTGTCTTCCTAGCTGGTAGAGGAGAATTTAGCTGAACATATATATAAAGAACAAGGAGGAAAATTACATAAGATTCAGTTCTTAGACACTTCACAATACAAAAAAAAGAAAACAAACAACTTATACAGCACCTTTCGCGGTTGTTTTACCTGCGAAACTCTCGATGCTGAAGAAGAGTTGTGGCTAGCACCATTGCCTAACGAATGATTATCGAATCCTGCTCTTCTAGGCTTTTCAGCCGACAGAGAAAACGGCTTTGG
>NW_010936051.1:0-323 GCF_000633955.1 Camelina sativa | reverse complement strand
GAGTTAGCTGTCATCTCTGAATCCAAGGAAGTAGCTGCTAATATGATCACTGACTCTGTGCTTGATCTGGTGAGATCAGTTTTCATCTTCTTTTCTTTTCTCTCTAAAGATTCTCCATTTTGTTTGATGATTTATGATAGAGTGAGAAATGGTAGAGTCAGAATTTAGCAGATCTTTTCTGAGTTCAGTCTGAATTTGCAAACGTTTGGGAGTGTACTTGAATGGGTCTCATTGTTTTCCATTCAGTGTAAGATATGTTGGAAAGAAGCTTTAGTGCCTTTAACCATTGTTACCTTAATAGGTCAGTATTGGAGTTAGTTAGG
>NW_010936050.1:0-323 GCF_000633955.1 Camelina sativa | reverse complement strand
TTGATACGTTTGCTCCAGTGGCCAAACTACACACTGTTCGAGTTGTTATATCACTGGCCACCAACTTGGACTGGGAGCTTTGGAAAATGGACGTTAAAAATGCGTTCTTACAAGGGGAACTTGAAGATGAGGTCTACATGTGACCACCACCTGGTTTGGAAGACACCATTGGCCCGGGAAAAGCCTTTAAGCTCCACAAGGCCATCTATGGTTTAAAACAGTCACCAAGAGCATGGTACCACAAACTGAGCACTACCCTACTTCAAAGAGGCTTTTGCAAATCGGAAGCTGATCATACCCTCTTCACACTACCAAGTGATAAA
>NW_010936049.1:0-323 GCF_000633955.1 Camelina sativa | reverse complement strand
GTTGCTAATTTGGTAAGTATCAGTGTGAGTCCTAGGGGCATTGTTCCAAAGGGTGACTCAGTATCTTTATTCTTTACCTTTTGAGGATGAGAGTTGGAACTATGATCGAACCTCTTGTAGATGATCGCATTGTAGCTAGGATGTTAGAGAAACGTTCATACGCATGATTTAGAAGAGGTTGCGAAACTAAATATAGAGATGTCAGTTTTTAACATCAAAGGAGAATCAAAACTCCAGAAGCTACAGGGCAAGGGAATTAGAAAGTTCCTTAAATTATTGGTTTCTTAACTGCAGCGATCAAAGATTTGAGGAATGGTTACACA
>NW_010936048.1:0-323 GCF_000633955.1 Camelina sativa | reverse complement strand
TCTTTTAGACCATGACCAATACCCCAGTTGGTCCTATACATATGACCTGCTATTAGGAAAAGAATTGCGATAGCTAAATGATGATGTGCTGTATCGGTTAACCATAGACCCCCGGTCACTGGATCTAATCCACCACGAAAAGTAAGAAAGTCTGAGTATTTTGACCAATTCAAGGTAAAAAAGGGGGTTGCTCCTTCAGCAAAACTTGGATAAAGTTGAGCCAAAAGATCCCGATTCAAGATAAATTCATGAGGAAGTGGTATTTCTTTAGGATCTACTCCAGCATTTAGAAATTGGTTAATCGGTAAAGATACATGTACTTG
>NW_010936047.1:0-323 GCF_000633955.1 Camelina sativa | reverse complement strand
CAGAAAAATGAAACAATTTTATCATCATGAATTTAACTCGTTTTCATGTTTAATTGATCGCTACCACCTATGTTTTCCTGTTTTTATTAAATATTTTTCTTATTTTTCATATTCTTTCTTGTCATTTTCATTGTCAAACTTTGTAGTAATTGTCATCATTACTTTTACCATCTGGTTCTTTGTTATACCCTTTTTCTTCTTCTTCCTCGTCAACTTCATCACATTCTTCCACTATAAAACCTTTTTTAGACTACCATACAAATTGTTCATAAATTTAAATTTTTTTTTTTCTAAAAAATTCTGGAAATTTTAAAAATGTTAAT
>NW_010936046.1:0-323 GCF_000633955.1 Camelina sativa | reverse complement strand
ACGCGCTCGCTCCTCGGCTTGACTGAACCGGTTCTTTATACCTTGATTAGGCCGTTCCCACGTTTCGAGCCCCCAAGATGGTACATCCTCCATCGAAGCAACATGTCTTTACGGTTGAGCAGAATCAGTTCCCTTCCTCCGATGTATCCTGGATGCACTGCCGTCACAATCGGACGCAAGATTTACGTTATGGGTGGCTTAAACGTCCCCTTAAATCGACCCGTAAGGACTCTAGTTGTCATAGATTGCAGATCCCACACGTATCGCCAGCTCCAGAGTATGAAAAGGGATCGTTGCTTCGCTGCCTCCGGTGTAATTGACGG
>NW_010936045.1:0-323 GCF_000633955.1 Camelina sativa | reverse complement strand
TCCGCGGCTTTGACTAACGAGCAAACATGTCTCGAGGGAATCAACACCGCCGCGTCCTCTTCTTGGACCATACGAAACGGCGTCGCATTGCCTCTAATCAACGACACAAAGCTCTTTAGCGTCTCACTCGCTTTATTTACCAAAGGTTGGGTTCCAAAGAAGAAGAAACAAGTAGCCGCGGCCGGTTACTCTTGGGCTTACCCGAAGAGCACTCACACCCACACAAACCCACTCCGTCACTTCCGCAACGGAGCTTTACCGTTGAAGATGTCGGAACACACACGCGCCGTGTACGAGTCTTTAAGCAGGAGGAAGCTCGCCGA
>NW_010936044.1:0-323 GCF_000633955.1 Camelina sativa | reverse complement strand
CGGAACCGGTCCGGGTCGATTCCGTTAACCGCGTTAGGCGTCATGAGAGGGTTTAGCGGCGGTTTAGACCATTCTCGGAGATAGGGATCAGAGACGTTAACCGGAACGGCGACGTTTTGGACTTGGCTTTTGTTTTCGTCAATGCCGGTGTAGAGGATCACAGGTTTGCCGTCTGGTAGAATCGTAACGGAGCCAGACCAACAGCCGTTGATATCTGACGGCTGAGATGGACTGAAAGCTGGAGGCTGTGGAGTCCAGTTGACTAAGTCAACTGACGTGGAGTGTCCCCATACGATTCTTACATCCCAAACGGCGCCGTATGG
>NW_010936043.1:0-323 GCF_000633955.1 Camelina sativa | reverse complement strand
AAAAAATTGACCAAAACCTTAATCAACGATATTCCAAGTCATATCATTCTCAAAGATCCAATGACAAACTTCAATCCGACCGGGACTCGAACCTAAAGCCAAAAACGCTCCATGACTCGGACTCCAAGCTGACGTGTCAACATGACAGATGGCAACACCATGGTTAATCTTCTCTAAACTCTCAGGTTCAAGTATATCCGCTTCGTAAACCCGTACCCGAGGAACCGAGTGACAGTAATACAATAAATACGGGTACAAACTCTGGTGACACGAAACAGCTCTCGTCACATCTCCACCGTTGATTCCGTTGACTTTTCCAATCA
>NW_010936042.1:0-323 GCF_000633955.1 Camelina sativa | reverse complement strand
GAGAAATGATTGTTTAAGAAAGTAAGAGAAGGAAGTGGTGGGTGAGGGAAGGGATCGTAGTTTTGTCAGAAAAGAAACAAGTATGAAGGAGAGGAGAGAGTCACGGGTTTGTCTTGAAAGCCACTTTTGTTTATTTTATTTTTTCAGACACTCAGACACATATTCCCCTCCATCTTCTCATTAATCGAGGTTGCTAACTTCCAAATTCTAATTTACATTTTTCACATAAACACTTTTCTCTTTTTCTTTTTTAATATTTACTGCCTCTTCATGTTGATCAAAAACTTACTTTTTAGAACTTTTCATGCATTTGATTAATTGTG
>NW_010936041.1:0-323 GCF_000633955.1 Camelina sativa | reverse complement strand
TATAAATTAAATTGATGAGTGAAAAACAAAAAAAAAACAAAACAAAAAGATATAAGTTATTCTTGGGGTTTAAAAATTATTGAGATTGAAGTACATATAATTTTATAAGAAAACTAATTTAGTTTGTCACTTCAAAAGTAATATTTTTTTATTTTGAAAAATTATGTGTAAGTGTTGAGTTTATATCAACAAACAACCAAATCATGTGAATTTTGATTCGGCCACTTGATATTCCTTTTATTTTAGGTTATAAAACATTAAAATATTTATTTATAATTAAAGGTATGTAACTCCATTTAACTCAAATGTAACTCCTATCCAAT
>NW_010936040.1:0-323 GCF_000633955.1 Camelina sativa | reverse complement strand
ACAGCTCACTCAACTTTTTACATGTATATATATTTAAGAATTTCATTTTTGATAATTTAGGACCCAAAGCATGGACACTGGTGGCTTCAATTTGGATCGGGTACACTAGTTGGATATTGGCCTGTATCTTTGTTCACACACCTGAGAGAGCATGGGAACATGGTCCAGTTTGGTGGCGAGATTGTGAACACACGACCTGGTGGTTCACATACTACGACTCAAATGGGTAGTGGCCATTTTGCCGGTGAAGGTTTTGGAAAAGCGTCTTACTTTAGGAATCTTCAAATGGTAGACTGGGACAATACTCTTATTCCGATATCTAA
>NW_010936039.1:0-323 GCF_000633955.1 Camelina sativa | reverse complement strand
TTATTGCATCATTATCTACTTTTGTTCTTGCTTTTTCCAGAATTTTTATAGTTTATAAACTCTATAACATTTTATGTGTTGAGAATCTGATTTTGCTTCTTTATATTAAGTTGTAGATCTTTCTCTTATCTATCTTATCATGTTAGTTTCATTAATTTCTGGGTTTGATTATTTCATCATCATGTTTTGTTCATCTGATTAGTGAGTTAGGATTCTGGAGATGGATTAGGCTGGTTTAGGGCTTTGGTAGTCTAGAATGGTCAAGCTTGATTGTTGAAATATCTCTTCTGGGTTGGGTGTGCTCTAAGCTGTTCTTATATCTG
>NW_010936038.1:0-323 GCF_000633955.1 Camelina sativa | reverse complement strand
GAGCATGGAATGTAATGTTGAGGTGAAAATGTTGAATTGCAGGTAAAGAGGCCCAAAGTATACGTGCACCAAGATATGAAGAAGAAGGAAGATCATTTGCATAAGAAATGGCCTGGATGTTAGCAATACAACAAATAGAGACAATGGTATTGGGTTGATGTAGCAGCTTTGTTATCCTTAGAGAATACATGATATGCACTCACTCATTCAGTCATTTGTATAAGATTGAAAAACCCTCTGATTTGGTCAGTAGTATCGTAGGCCTTTGGGCCTTGCTTGATTGATGGTCCATTAATTTGTTTTACCAGTTTACCCCTCTCGTC
>NW_010936037.1:0-323 GCF_000633955.1 Camelina sativa | reverse complement strand
ATGAAGCCTTGTATGACATTTGCTTCCGTACACTCAAGCTTAGCACTGCAAGTTGTAAGTATCACACGGCCTTCTTAACTTTTATATATTAATCAATATTGTTGATCTGTCTCCGTGGTGCTACTGTGTTTGTTGTTTGATGCATAGTTTTATACATAAGTATGTATGATGTGTAATGCTATATATTGGACTTGTGCCTGCTGTTGTGATACTCAATGTTTCAAATCATATCCTTGTTCAATCGATATCATCACTATTGTTACTCTGTCGTTGTGGTTTTAAGGCTTGTTTTGGATCATGCAAATAAAAGAAATTTATGAAAT
>NW_010936036.1:0-323 GCF_000633955.1 Camelina sativa | reverse complement strand
GATAATTTCTTTTCCTAAGTAGAGCCTAGAAGTTTGAGTTCGAAATCAATATATTTTCTTAGATTCTGGATTAGATATGGCTGATAAGACCAAGACAAATGTTTACAACTAATCTCACCATTCCTTTTGTCTTACTGATGAAAATTTCCTCTCTAGAAAACATATGGATTACGGATTAGGCTTGGTTAGTTTTCTTTTCTTTTTGTTATTTGTGAGTTGACAAGTTCCACTAGACAAGCAGTTAAATATGTTTTGTGAGTTGCTAACTTTGTGATTGGTAAATATATTATTCTTAACTAACTTTGTGATTTTTGCATTTCAGT
>NW_010936035.1:0-323 GCF_000633955.1 Camelina sativa | reverse complement strand
GGAAATATGAGGATGTAGCTTTTAAAAGGAAAAGTGGAAGGATCCACTTGTACATGGAAAGGTGGCTGCAATACTTACAACTAACTCTTTTCTCCAACGACTCTGCGATTGCATTCTGAACATAACTTCTTCCCCAATTCGAATGTCGGATAAAAAACCCTCCTCAATTTTCTGGAGCTTAAGATCGACTTGGTATGCCTGGATGTAGCGGTAGCGCTGCAGCAATGTGAACAACCAGTAATGTCCAGTCAAAGAAAGACCAAAATACCCAATAATATACGAATTCTTCAGAGAATAAGCAGAGCTTATAGTGATACTGATTG
>NW_010936034.1:0-323 GCF_000633955.1 Camelina sativa | reverse complement strand
ACTAACAAGAAAGGACACCGATCAGCGATTCGGATCTCGAGGATCGTTTCTGAGACGTTGATGAATCTTGATTCTGTTTCGAAGAAGAACGTGAGGTGGTTCGTGATGGGTGATGACGATACCGTGTTCGTTACGGATAATCTGATTAGGGTTTTGAGGAAGTATGATCATGAGCAGATGTATTATATTGGGAGCTTGTCGGAATCTCATTTGCAGAACATTTTTTTCTCTTATGGGATGGCTTATGGTGGTGGAGGTTTTGCTATTAGTTATCCTTTGGCTGTGGCTTTGAGTAAGATGCAAGATCGGTGTATTCAGAGGTA
>NW_010936033.1:0-323 GCF_000633955.1 Camelina sativa | reverse complement strand
CAGTGGAGACAAGAGACCATTTGTTCTTCTCCTGTCCTTATACCACTGCAGTTTGGTCTGGTATAGCACAAAACCTTTACATGACTCGTTTTACTACCTTTTGGTCACAGCTTCTCGACATTATTTCTGGAACGCAACCTGATCGGGTGTCTGGATTCTTAACTAGATATACCTTTCAACTAACGGTGTACTCTGTCTGGCGGGAGCGTAACGCACGGCGTCATGGGGAGAATCCCACATCTGCGACAAGTCTTATTACCTGGCTTGACAAGCAAATAAGAGCTCAACTTTTGGCCATTGAAAGGCAGGGTGATCGACGCTAT
>NW_010936032.1:0-323 GCF_000633955.1 Camelina sativa | reverse complement strand
TTTCTACTAAGGTTACTCCAAGTAATAAATAAAACAATAACATAGAAGAAAATTATCTGAATATAATATTTTACGTTTGACGGAGAATAGGGAAGCTAAAGAGTCATGCATGTTTCACGTTTAATTTTTAGTTTGTAATGTACCAAAAAGAAATAAGTTTGTAATACATTTTTGCCAACTAAATGGGCTTAGAAATATTATTACGAGGAATTGGGTTTTCGTGTTTTACTAACACAATAGTTAAACGTGAGTATAGAAAAATAAAGTAACAGGGGCATTGAGTAAATTTTTAACAGGGGCATAAATTAAAATTGTAATAAATA
>NW_010936031.1:0-323 GCF_000633955.1 Camelina sativa | reverse complement strand
AAAAAAAAGAAACATCATAGCAAAGTCTAACCTGATGTTGAAATGAATGCGTAAGAAGTGCCCATCAGTGCTCTTATTATCAACTATAAGAGATGTGGATGGTGTTGACTTCCAAAAACATACTCAGCTCCTGAAAAGATAAAAGATGATATTTTGTTACTACTTCATCAAACAAAAGAAAAGATCGAGAGACATCAGATAAGAGCAATTAACAAAATCGGCAAATTAAACATTTCTTGTCAGCTCTAGTTATTTTAGAAACACACGTCATACCCATTTCATCTTGGCCTAGCGAATCAGTTGGTAGATCCATAGTGTGTTCT
>NW_010936030.1:0-323 GCF_000633955.1 Camelina sativa | reverse complement strand
TTCTAAAGAAATCAACTCACCAAAATTAGCTTCGATTATTTAAGAGAAAATCTTCACAATATCAAACAGTAAACATAATCTTACCATATCAGCTTCTTTTTGATTCTTCCTAATAAATAATAACAAATCGAAATCACCTAAACAATATTTTGTTTACTAAATTTTAGCTACTTACCAAATCTTCATAGATAATACAATCAAATCTTCAATACCATGGTATATTCTCTAGAACATCCCACACCTTCTATAAAAGCAGAGTGAATAATGAACGACTTACACATATCCAATACTTCAAGCAAGAAACCTATCATTCCAAAAAAAAA
>NW_010936029.1:0-323 GCF_000633955.1 Camelina sativa | reverse complement strand
TAACACGTGATGGTTTCTCCGTGATTGGTAAGGATAATAATAATCTCTGAAAGAGTGTGTGATGAGAAGAAAGAAGAAAATAAAGAACCCAAAAAAAAAATATATATAAAAAGACAAGAAAATCACGAAATCTGTTTTTGTTTCCTCTTTTGTTCATCGGTTCGTGTTTTAATTTGATCCACCAACTTCATCTTCTTCTTACCGCTCTCTTGATTTCAGGTACGAGTCACTTGTTTTGTTTGTGTATTGTAATAATAATAATAGTCTTTGTTCCATTTTCCTGGATTTCGTTTTTGTTCTGTCTTTGATAGATTTAGAATCTT
>NW_010936028.1:0-323 GCF_000633955.1 Camelina sativa | reverse complement strand
GGCCGCGAGATTAAAAATAGTGCCAAGATGTTCTGTCCCACGAGACATGTAGCGTAATATATGTAACTAAAACTTTATTCATTTAAACCCTTTCGTCTCCTACCAAAGTCAAAACGAAAACAAGGTTGTGTCACTTTCGAGAGATATTTTGTAGTTCACTTCTTCTTACCCATCGCCAACTAAATCTTTTAACTTCAATTATATTTGGTAAAACAAACAAAAGTACTACTATATATTTCTTATCCAAAAGTAATCAGATTTATTTGTTTATTCGGCTTGGGAGACTCAAGAATCTGTTTTGGTTTTACTTGGTTGACTAAAAA
>NW_010936027.1:0-323 GCF_000633955.1 Camelina sativa | reverse complement strand
AAAGAGCAGCTGCATCACATGGTATGTATAACCCAAGAAACTCTACTCTTTGATGATATCCCATGTCAAATATTCGACATGATTAAGCCAGAAGGCAAGTGCTCTTTTAAATCATAACATGGGTTTTTATTTATATTCCTCGCTGTTGTGTTTTTTTTTTCTTTTCTTTCTTATTCGAAACATCAGTTTGTTCAATGACTCTTTCAGAAGGAGAACTGCATCACACTCCAAGATCTTAAAGCATCTAAACTTTCTGGAAATGTTTTCAATATACTCTTCAACCTGATAATACTCATGGCGTTTAAAACTCGTGTCCCTTTTAT
>NW_010936026.1:0-323 GCF_000633955.1 Camelina sativa | reverse complement strand
CCGAGTGCTGTGCAATCAGATAAGCTACAAGCATAGTCGATGTTATCAGGCAAGTCATCGAGGTTATATGCATTAGGGTCAAGAACACACCAAGTTTTGGGCAGATACTTCACATCTTCCACAGGAACCAAAGGCTTGTCATTGCCTTTACCTGACAAGTCAAGCTCATATTTCGGTCTCCCATCAAACTCAAAGATCCCCCAATGTCTCTCAAACGTCCCTGGCGCAATGCTCTTGGCGTCCTCGTTGATAAGACTGAAAAGGTAAACATCCATGATCACTCCTTTCCTTGCAGGCGTTCCATTTCCAGACATAGCATGCTT
>NW_010936025.1:0-197 GCF_000633955.1 Camelina sativa | reverse complement strand
TGTTACATATTTTGACCCTAGAAAGAGTAACATAGCTGTGTACTGCTTCGAATCAATGTTTTCTCTCGGTTTTAGCCTTTTGTCTTTGTTTAAGCCTGTTTTGGGATAAAACGGGTTCAAGTGTTGTCTAAACACACCAAATTCATCCCCAACTCTTGCAATTAGTTAAATGCATTGGATTGTCACATATTATGATC
>NW_010936024.1:0-323 GCF_000633955.1 Camelina sativa | reverse complement strand
AAAAAAGAGTGTGTGGGAGAGCATCTCATCCGAATTAGCTGGCTTCTTTACTTCTTTGTTGCCTTGTAAAGGGGAATATTAGTTGTCTCTAATCATTGTCATTATCTTAATAATATAACAACAAATTAAAATAATCATAAAAGCAGAGTAGAGAGAAAAGAAGAATAAGAAGCTGGATATTTGAAGGGAAAAACAAATGTATTTAGCAATATGCGGACATTCCTCTGTACAATGCACAGGAATCCTCTTAGGGATCAGTTAACAAATACTTATAAATCTAACATGTGACTTAGGGAAAATAACAAGAGAGATTAAACAAGTAA
>NW_010936023.1:0-323 GCF_000633955.1 Camelina sativa | reverse complement strand
CGAAAAGATCATCCATGGGAAACCTTCTGGGATAGACAACACCGTCACTGCATACGGTTTGTTCTAACTGTACAACTCCAAATCCTCGGATCTCTGCTCAGGCGAGATAACTCGGTGACAGTCCAACATGCCACTGAGAGTCGGGCGGAACACAAAAGCTCTGGTCTCTGATGTGTCACAGAGAGCGGTGAGACATCCCGATGCGATGAACTCGGTGTTCAACGCAGTGGGTTCTATAAGTAAAGAGTTCGCTGCGATCATTCAATCTAAAGACGGGACCTCAGTTACAGAGAAAGAAGAGAGTATAAAAGAACTCATGGAGA
>NW_010936022.1:0-323 GCF_000633955.1 Camelina sativa | reverse complement strand
TACAATTAGTCAAATGCATTGGAATGTCACACACTCTGACCCTAGAACCAATAATGAAGCTGTTTACTGCTTCGAATCAATGTTTTCTTGGTTTAACCTGTTTCGGGACAAAATGGGTAAAAGTGGTGTCTAAACACTCCAAATTCAACCCGAACTCTTATAATTAGTCTAATGCATTGGGTTGTTACATATTTTGAACCTAGAAAGAGTAACATAGCTTTTTACTACTTCGAATCAATGTTTTCTCCCGGGTATAACATGTTTTCTTGGTTTAATCCTGTTTTGGGATTAAACGGGTTTAAGTGTTGTCTAAACACTCCAAA
>NW_010936021.1:0-323 GCF_000633955.1 Camelina sativa | reverse complement strand
AACACAACCTTACACGAAATTTGCAGTTCTTTTCTTCAATCTTAATTGCTGTTCTTGTTCTGTCTCTCATGGGAAGTCATGGCAGAAAGAAGTTTTCGCTCTTCAGCTTATTTAAAGCAAGAAGGTCGTCTCATCATAGAGTTGAAGCTGATGCATCCTGGGACGACGTCGTTTACACAAGAAAGGCATGGGCCAGCGACGAGGACAAGCGTTACTGGGTGGCTGAGCCAGGTATTGACCGTAAAGCTTCTGCTTTCATCGCTAAGTTCCATGCCTCTCGTGTCTCTGAGTCCGAACGCCAAACTCTCCCTCCTTGCCAATCT
>NW_010936020.1:0-323 GCF_000633955.1 Camelina sativa | reverse complement strand
AAGTACCCTAAAGAGAAAAGGAAAACATATTCATAGTAAGTGACTAAATAATTCGACTAAATATTTCGAATATAAAGGTATGAACTTTATGTGTATTGTTGGTAAGCTTACCGAGACATCAGCTAGGACCATCTCTAGGGTCTCACCAGAGTAGCTGGTATATTGCTGCCAGCTATGGATAATTTTGACTTGGACCTTCCAAACAGTCTTGAAAGGTTTGATGTCAGCAAGATCAGTTACTTCTAAGTTGGCAGCCATTTCGTAAGAGTATGTGAGAATCACTGGAAAAATTTGTTGGAAGGTATGATGTTGATGTGTATGAG
>NW_010936019.1:0-323 GCF_000633955.1 Camelina sativa | reverse complement strand
TCCGAGTTTTATCCATGAGTAGTGGTGAACATTCAGAACAACGGAGGATTTTGAATTTTAGAACTTTTTTTTTTTTTGTGGCAATTCGTTTTTGAGTTGGAAAGCTCACATGATTACGAAGATATTGAATTGTGTATTTGACTTCAATAGATTTGGTTTTTTTTTGTTTTCTTCCTGGGGTTTGCTTAGAGAACTCCAGTTTCTTACATTTTCACTTGATGAATACATTTTAAGTTCAAATGGGATTTGTGGGGGAAAGAGAGGTTTCACAATGAAGTTGTAGACAAATCAAAACTTTTTTGAGATTTTGTATATACATAAGA
>NW_010936018.1:0-323 GCF_000633955.1 Camelina sativa | reverse complement strand
TAATACCTTGAAGCCTCTCAAGTCTATGATGAATTCGTGTGCTACTGTTCCATTAGCACCACGGAAAAGAACTGGGTAGTGTTTCTGTATAAACAAATCAAGAGGAAAATTAGACTTTCTTCATTCTCAAACGATGAATAGACAAAGAGGAGACAAAGATGTTCTACTACCTCTAGACGCTTTGCCATGTAATTGGCATTCAAAATTGCAATCTTGGAGGCATCAGTGAGTCCACCAGATCCCATCATGGCAATGTAAGAATAAGATATTGGCAAGATAAGCGCAGATCCCCATGGTGCAGCGGCTATTGTACCCATCGGTTC
>NW_010936017.1:0-323 GCF_000633955.1 Camelina sativa | reverse complement strand
GATGATCTATATCCTCTTCATATATCAGATCTAGCTAGTTGATCCTCTTCATCGAAAATACCATGATCTATATCAAATCAAACATTGCTGATCAACAGTAAGAAGTCGGTGTGTTAACTTGTAATGTAAAAAGGATGGATCATGGTATTTTCGTGTGAGTCTGGTTTGTAATTATGACCAAGTAAGTTCTTGTGTAGATTTGTTTTATTTTTTGTAGCTTCTGCAGATTACCCTTCGAAGCTCCTTGTCTGACCGATCATCTTCTAACAGGTTTGGCTTGTCATCGAGGTATGTGGTTCTAGTTATGTATCTAGGCTTTTTTT
>NW_010936016.1:0-323 GCF_000633955.1 Camelina sativa | reverse complement strand
TAATGATTTAATGAAAGAATCTGCGTTGGCTGCTTTAGCAGCTTCTACAATCTGAACCATACTTGCCTTCTCTTTACCAAGAAGAATGTTGGAAGCTGGTTCTTGACTCACTAATCCCATCTGTTCTCTCAACCATTTCAGCTTCAGGCTCTTTATGTCATTTCCATCCAATAGAATCTCCCCTGAGTCAGGTTCATAGAATCGTTGAACCATAGATATGATTGTACTTTTACCTGAACCACTTGGACCGACAAATGCAAAAGTCTTGCATGAACGTATTGTGAAACTAAGATTATCAAAAACCATGTTTGGTCTGGAAGGGT
>NW_010936015.1:0-323 GCF_000633955.1 Camelina sativa | reverse complement strand
CTCTCCAAGGACCTGAAATTAGAAAACCAGCTCCACCTGTTTCAGAGTCAAATTTTGCAGCAGTTAACTTCGTGATTTTGAGAAAACTCACACTCTAGGAATGTTTGACAAATTATTTCCGACAAAACAGGAACCAAGAAACCTGGAAAACACTAAAATAAAAGCATGATTCCTCATAGGCCAACCATTTACAGAGCCTGAATTTTCTCATTCCGAGTTCTCATTCATAAAATCACATTCAGGTTTGTTAACAATAAGTTTCCTTCAGACAGAACCAAAACACAATCTATATACCTAATAAGCAAAGAAACCAGTACTAAGAA
>NW_010936014.1:0-323 GCF_000633955.1 Camelina sativa | reverse complement strand
ATTCCGCTGTTGGTTGTGATTGTGGTTAGGTGGCTAGTGGATATGAGGCCACTAGTTGTAGTTTATTTATTAAATTATATTNTTTATTATTAAAAAAAAAAGGTCGGTCCTTTCATTTTGGTATCAGAGCCCTTACGGTTCTAGGTTTGGGTTCACTAGGTTTCTGTAATGATGTTTGGGATTACATGTCTTGATTGATTATGTGAGTTAGTCAATTATGTGTGGCATGGAGTCCTAGAACATCCTCTTCCAGCCGACTGTGTGATTCCACGGTATGTTTATGTTTCTGTGTTAAATAGTAATTGTTTGCTTAGTCTTCTGTT
>NW_010936013.1:0-323 GCF_000633955.1 Camelina sativa | reverse complement strand
ACACTTTTCTATTGTGATTGGTTTGATCCAACGGTTGGCAAAGGTATTCGCATGACAAACGGAGGCATTGTAGATGTGCTACCATCAAGAAAATACCGAAATTACGAACCATTTATTTTAGGTTAAATTTCTTCCACTAAATATTCAATTTACCTAAGTACGTATACGGATTATTAAATATATATTAATTTAAATTTAAAGTTTCTTTATACAGGTTCTCAGGCTGATCAAGTGTGTTATCTATCATATCCATACACTAAACGATCTCGTAAATCGTGGCTTACAGTGTGCAAAGTCAATCCGAGGAATGTTGTTGAAGGGAA
>NW_010936012.1:0-323 GCF_000633955.1 Camelina sativa | reverse complement strand
ACCACTACTTCAGCAGCTCTCTCAAGAAGAGATATCAAGACAACTGAAGCACCATCCCCAGCAGAACTTCCAATAGGACGCAGAGGTGGCTGCTCTGAAGAACAAACTACAGCTGCAAGGCAAGCACTCAGTGCTCGGAGGTCCATTGCTTGAACACAAACCGTGACTGCTTTGGCAAGATTAGCTATCGTCTCTGCTGCTAGAGTATCTGAAGGCAGGCCGCCGAACAGAAATCTCAAGTGGCGGAATACAGCCATACAAACAACTCGAGCAATCTCAGTACCTGGAACTAGAAGTTGCAAATACTTCGTAAGCATTTTCCG
>NW_010936011.1:0-323 GCF_000633955.1 Camelina sativa | reverse complement strand
AAGTGTTTACTTTTCCAGAGTCTTTTTTCTGCACAGATAATTGCTCTTTTCTGGACAAATCTCCTGATAGTGAACTATAACATTGCAGGACATGCAGGGCAAGTACGATCATCCATCCAGTGTATCCAAGGGTAATTACAGTCATCAGCATTAGCCAGTCATACGTTTGGAAATAATGAAGGCCCTCTAGTGACAAGTTTCTGAGGTCCACAGCCAATTTCATTGCAGCTTCATAATTTTTGGCGGATATTAACTCATCAATCTGACTCAGCGATGAGGAATGGTGGACCAACGGCTTAAATGGCTTGAAGAATAAGGAATTT
>NW_010936010.1:0-323 GCF_000633955.1 Camelina sativa | reverse complement strand
GAAACACCACATCTCGAGAGACCAAAAATTCATTGGTTGTCAAGTCATAAACCCTCCAACCTTTCTTGCCAAAAGGGTAACCAACAAATATACAGTGACGACTCCGCGAGCCAAACTTGTCCTTATCGCGAGCGCGCAAATGTGTATGACAAGAAGAACCAAATACACGCAACTGGCCATAGTCTGGTTTGATACCGGTTAAAACCTCATAGGGTGATCGTCCCTTATGTAGCTTGGAAGGAGTGCGATTAATAACATATGCAGCAGTAAGAACAGCCTCTCCCCAGAAGAAAACCGGCAAACCAGCTTGAAATAACAGAGAT
>NW_010936009.1:0-323 GCF_000633955.1 Camelina sativa | reverse complement strand
GTTTCTTCAAGATCTTGTACCGGGTTGCAACAAGGTAAGGTATTTTTAAGTGTTGATAGTGATGGATATTAAATATGTAAGAACAGAGACAAAGCTAATGCAGAAAAATGAATGTGTGTTTGCAGGTGACTGGGAAGGCAGTTATGCTTGACGAAATCATAAACTACGTACAATCACTACAACGCCAAGTTGAGGTATGAGATTTCCTAATTCTCAATGAAGTGTTACTTTGTGTTTGCTTTTTGTAATCAATTATTTTTCTCATACTCTTTTGCGTAAAACAGTTTTTATCGATGAAACTTGCAACTGTGAACCCACAAATG
>NW_010936008.1:0-323 GCF_000633955.1 Camelina sativa | reverse complement strand
AGTGATTTCGAACTCCTCGAACTTAGTGACTAACTCCCGGGCTGCAGACAAATAGGCTTCCATACGACCATCCTTTGTCTCGTACTCCCCCGAAAACTGGTTGGTGACCAGCTGCGAATCGCAAAATGCTCGAAGTCTTCGGACACCAATCCCCACTGCGAGGCGTAAGCCAGCTAGGAAGGATTCGTATTCGGCTTCATTGTTGGACGCGCTGAAAGCCAAGCGAAATGACTGCTCGATCACTTCGCCTGTAGGAGAAGTAACGCGGACCCCAACTCCTGCTCCCGTCTTGGAAGAAGCACCATCAACGTACAATGTCCACG
>NW_010936007.1:0-324 GCF_000633955.1 Camelina sativa | reverse complement strand
AAACACACTTACACAAACCTAAACAAGCTCATCGTTGTTATGATTAATGTTTTTAACTGTTAGGATACATGAAGTTTAGAGCTTAAGTTAATTATCACTCATTCTCTCGTCCCTGTATATATGTTGTATATTCTCCCCCAGATTCTATTGTGTTATATATTGTACACTTTACAGTCAATAGAGCATCAATCACAAACTATTATATGGTATATCCATAAACTCTATTTTTACTTCATTTTTTCCTTCACGCCAAACCTGTCCGGCGACTACTACACTCTACCGTTGTTGGAAATTGAGCGTTCTTATGCCGAAAGCAAACATAAA
>NW_010936006.1:0-324 GCF_000633955.1 Camelina sativa | reverse complement strand
AGACCGTTGAGTAAGTGCATGACTAGAACACGATCTGATATGGGAGAGTCAACGTTTGTCAAAAGGTCTGAAAGTGACTTCAACTTTTGACAATACTCATGTACAGAGAGATCACCAATCGTCATTGTGCGCAATTCATTTTCAAATTGAAGTGCACGAGCCTCCTTATTATCACGAAAGAGATTCTCTAGGGAAATCCATAAGTCTCGAGCTGTGCACCCGACTTTAATGATGGTGTCTAGAAGTGAATCAGTGATGGTTCCATATATCCACATCTTAACAAGTCCATCACGTTCCTTCCACCTTTTCTCGGTCATTGGAGTC
>NW_010936005.1:0-324 GCF_000633955.1 Camelina sativa | reverse complement strand
AGTATAGGTACTCACGGGTCCATGAGTACAAGCATCTGGTCTCACACATTCTTCATCACCGTCATCAGTATCACACATGCATCAGTATCACCTCACACATTCTTCTTCTTTGTTACCGGTACAAGAAGTAGACACTTCACCAGAAAGATTGCAGCAACTACTGCCTCCCTCATCATCTATTGCCTCAGCGGAAGTTTCCAAATGACGAGCCAATGTGTTTCTCCAATTCGAGTCTCTGAACCTGTCAGAGCATAACGGTCGACTCTGCAACAACCAGTGAGACCTCTCAGATAAAACTCGTTCTTTCGACAACTCACAAGGTCA
>NW_010936004.1:0-324 GCF_000633955.1 Camelina sativa | reverse complement strand
TAAGTACGTTACGTACATGCGGACTTTTCATGTTCGGGAGTGTATGGATGGAAGATGCTAAGGGAACGAACAAATTCTCCAAACTCAATCACACCGTTTCGTTTCCTATCAAACATATAAAACACCTGCACCACCATATGCACTATCTCTAATTAAACATTTTTTTTTTACTTGTCGTGACATTGAAAGTAAAAACTACTCCGATCCTCCAATAACTAACCAAGGAAATATAACGAACCAAAATTAAATATGTTAAGGATGCAGCAAGTATATATGTAATAGATATACGAACCCTGTCCGCAAATAGATTTTGCATACTGCTGT
>NW_010936003.1:0-324 GCF_000633955.1 Camelina sativa | reverse complement strand
TGGACCGTCGGGTCATGGGAGTGTGCGGGCTGTTCCGACAGTTGCATGGGGAAACCATGGCTGACGTTGTTCAGTCCGGTCGGAGGATTTGGGGCCGTGGTGACAGTTGCACAGAGTTCCTTGGTGGATAGACGGTGTTGCGGGATTCGAGTACAAATCCTTGTTCGTAGGAGATAATTGTAACATCCGTGTTCTGGGATTATATTTTGGTTTGTGTCGATTAAACTAAAGGAGTAGATGTTAATTAATTTCGGTTTAGTTAAATTCTGGTTTAATCTAATTAAACCAAAAACCCTAGTATTCTTTCTAAAAGTGACGCCTCCT
>NW_010936002.1:0-324 GCF_000633955.1 Camelina sativa | reverse complement strand
GAGCTTACTACGAGGCTTGGAGGACCTGGAAAAGTAGGTGACTTCGTGTGGAAAGACCTAAGGAGACGAAGAAACTTGGCATATGTTCGAGTGTTATTCAGCCAGAATCTGGGTGATGAGACAATCAAGCAGCAGAAGAAGGTTTTAATTCCTACCGTTCCTTTTATCAATTTTGGATAGTGTAACTATATACACCGTACTGGTTATGAGGAATATATACCATTTTTCCTTCCATAGATCATGGTTCGGCTTGGAATTTCTCCAGCATCTTCCTCAGCAGATTCAACACACTTCATAGCAGATAGATTTTCTCGGACAAGGAAT
>NW_010936001.1:0-324 GCF_000633955.1 Camelina sativa | reverse complement strand
TTAAATATCAGTCTTTCTCAATCAGACACATTTTGGATGAAAGAACCGAAAATATAAAGATGAGTATTAGTAACATTTCTTATTTTCTTTTCTTGTTGAGTGTTGACAGCTTATTCTTTAGGAAACTAATTAAGATTTCATTAACGTATTATTATTTTAAAGTGAAGCAAACAAAAAAAAAGCATAGAGCCAAGAATGAAAGAATGGAAAATAAGCATAAACGGCGATCTAATGATTTATTGTGATCCCTAGTAAACCGGTTTTGGAGCCACGGGTGTAGAGAAATAGAAAGGTTCAAGGGTGTAGAGGATCAAATTGTCGTGG
>NW_010936000.1:0-324 GCF_000633955.1 Camelina sativa | reverse complement strand
TTTTGATGACCAGAGTTGATTGTGCATTGAAGGTACTTACTTCATGGGTCGGTTCTAAATTAAGTTCATCTATGTTGTTGCTTCACTGTTTTCTGATGCTAAGTCCGTCACCATATGATGACTTCCCTGGCAGCACAGACGAATACCAAGCTCTGTGACAAGTTCTCTGTTTCTCATTATCCAATGCTCTTTTGGGGTCCTCCTACAAAGTTTGTCTCTGCCACTTGGGAACCTCAAAAGGATAAAAGCGAGATCCTTGTTATTGATGACGGCCGCACAGCTGACCGTTTGCTCAACTGGATTAACAAGCAGATAGACAGGTTT
>NW_010935999.1:0-324 GCF_000633955.1 Camelina sativa | reverse complement strand
TCTGATTAGGGGTTTGAATTTATCGATAGTAGTGATGCATCAGACATTCCAAGACACCGGTAATTATTAATTCTCTATTTTTATTTTATTTTGGTGCGGAGATGTACAAAGTATTTATTTTGTTTGTCAAATTAAAATCATGAGATTGTTATTGCAGTGGGTTTAGCAGGATTTTTGTCGAGGGATATGACACTTCGCTTTATGCGTATGAGGTCGAGCTCGCGTTGACAAAACACTTCTCTTCATGCGGAGAGGTCAGATATGTTAATGTCCTCAAAAACTATGAAAAGGGTACCCTCCACAGGTTTGTTTGTTTCTGTTCTG
>NW_010935998.1:0-324 GCF_000633955.1 Camelina sativa | reverse complement strand
CTAAAACCAAGAACAAGAAACCACCAAAGATTGATTAGCTCAAGCAACACTGCAGAAACTCTTGGTTCTTGACCAAAAAGGGGATGAACTGAACATACGGGCAATGCTGTCAAAACGGTATCTACGTAAGTACACTCGGTTAGTAAGCTGAGAGATTCAGTAACCGCGAGATTGGTATCGAGATGAACAATGGGAATAGAATGATCCTCAGTTGGAGTAGTGGTAGGCAAATCCTCGTTGATGTCATCATCATCAGTAGTAGTGACAAAATCGTGACATACATCAGTGTTTATAATCGAACACCTTGAACTAAAGCTGTTCAAC
>NW_010935997.1:0-324 GCF_000633955.1 Camelina sativa | reverse complement strand
ATCATCATCATCATCATCATCATACCTTCATAATCATATTAATATCACCATCATCATATCAATATATATCATAGTCAACAACATGGGGTCATCATCATCATCTTATAATTTTCCCGCCAAAATTCCAAACCCGCAATTTCCCACCAAAATTTTGAACTTATAATTTTCCCGCCAAAAACGCAAACCCGCAGTTTTCTCGCCAAAACGCAAATCCGCAATTTTCCTGCCAAAACGTAAATCTGCAATTTTCCCGCCAAAAACGCAAACCCATAAATTTCCCGCTAAAACCCACAATTTTTCCACCAAAATGCAAATCCGTAAATT
>NW_010935996.1:0-324 GCF_000633955.1 Camelina sativa | reverse complement strand
CGTCTTCTAAATTCCCTTCTTCACCAATAAAAATTTCACAAAACAAAACCATTGTAAAAACAGAGTAAATCACACACACACACAAAATATAAAAGCTCTCTCTTTTTTTTTTTTTGTTGGCTTCTCTTGATATCAAATTAGGAAAAAGTTACCCTTTATATTAGTATTACCCCCCACTAGTACTTGTTCATAAAAATCTCGTTTCACAGAGAAGAAAGAAAGAACCAAAAACAAAAAAAAAGGTTTATAATTGGGAAATATTTGAAGAGAGAGAAGGGAGAGAGAGAGAGAGAATGTGCAGGCGAAGGGAGAAGCAATGATTGG
>NW_010935995.1:0-324 GCF_000633955.1 Camelina sativa | reverse complement strand
AGAGATTTATGGAAGAAGACAAAGACACAGCAAACCTGAGACAGTAACGTTTGGTTGTTCTTTGCTTTCTTCTCTCCGACACTTTACTTCACTAAAACGTCTCTGTTTTGGTTCCCAGGTTCTTTTGTCGACGTGTGTGTGTTAGCGTTTTGAAATCGCGGCTGCGAGATTGCCATTGCATTATCAATAAAGAGATTTTTTTTTTGTTTGCTTGTTTTGCTTTGATTGGTGGTAGTCATTAGTCAACAAGACAACATCAACAACAACCATTGTGGTTGGCTAAACGTATTTGGTGGATCAGCAAAACGGTTGGTTTTTTTTTTT
>NW_010935994.1:0-324 GCF_000633955.1 Camelina sativa | reverse complement strand
TTTAGCCTGTTTCGGGAAAAAATGGGTAAAAGTGGTGTATAAACACTACAAATTCAACCTGAACACTTATAATTAGTCTAACGCATTGGATTGTTACATATTTTGACCCTGGAAAGAGTAAAATAGCTGTTTACTGCTTCGAATCAATGTTTTCTCTCGGTTTTAGCCTGATTTCTCGGTTTAAGCATGTTTTTAGATAAAACGGGTTTAAGTGTTGTCTAAACACTCCAAATTGATTCCAAACTCTTAAAATTAGTAAATTGCAATGGATTGTCATACATTCTGACCCTATAAACAGTAAAAAAGCTGTTTACTGCTTCGAAT
>NW_010935993.1:0-324 GCF_000633955.1 Camelina sativa | reverse complement strand
TCTAAATATATTCCCATCAAGCACTTCACCAGATCCTCCGATACTACATTTGCTGTCGTCTCTTGCACATTATTTTTCTCTTGCGTTCTTGATGTTCCATCAGAAAAGGTCGAGGAATGGATTCTTGATGAGAACTCCCTGGCTGATCCAATTGACGCATAAGTACGAGGACTGTTCATTTGAATATCCTTAACAGCACGATGATCTTCATAACTATGAGACTTGGATCTGTGTTTTAGATCCTCAGATCTCATCTTTATAATGTCATTGTCAGCGTCGCAAGGAAGATGATTCTGCCTTTGTAGTAGTTTTTTAGGATTCATC
>NW_010935992.1:0-324 GCF_000633955.1 Camelina sativa | reverse complement strand
CCCAGAGAAAGTCCACCGTGGCATTGTAGTCCTGCGAGTACATACACGAACCAGAAGTAACCAAAGGCACCAAAACCCCCGGCACAAAGAGGCAAAAGAAATGTGTGTGTTTGTTTATTATTATTATTTACCTCAGCCCTGAAAATGGTGAGGTGAGCGTTGGGAGACATAGACTGCTTGTCACGTGGAATTACAGACTGTAACAGACAAACCATTGATATCCATTGGCCTCTGTTTAATGAGTCTCCAACAAACATCAATCTCTTTCCCCTCAGCTTCTCCCACATTTCTGTCACATTCCATCTACCACAGATAGATAATTTG
>NW_010935991.1:0-324 GCF_000633955.1 Camelina sativa | reverse complement strand
GTTTTCTATCAATTTGAAAAAGTGATGTTACTATTAGTGTCAGTTGTAATAATTGATGTCAATTATTTATATCACTTCTAAATAAATGATGTTAAATTTATATCACTTATGAATAAGTGATGTCAATTTTTTATATCACTTACCAATAACTGATGTTAAACTTAGTATCAATTTTGAAAAATGATTTAATAGTTGTATCATTTACAATAACCGATTTAATATTTGTATCATTTCAACTATCTGATTTAAAATTATTACCATCACTTGTATATAATTGATATGAAATTTACATTAGTTTAAATAATTGATTCTAAAAATTATATC
>NW_010935990.1:0-324 GCF_000633955.1 Camelina sativa | reverse complement strand
ATGGAAGATGGAACGGAGGTTGCAGTGAAACTGCTAACTAGGGACAACCAGAACCGAGACCGGGAATTCATTGCAGAAGTCGAGATGCTAAGCCGTTTGCACCACCGTAATCTTGTGAAACTGATTGGAATATGCATTGAAGGCCGTACACGTTGCTTGATTTATGAGCTCGTCCACAATGGGAGTGTCGAGTCTCACTTGCACGGTGACATATTCTGATCTCTGCACTTGTAATGAATATATATCCCAATTAGATCCATCACCACCTAAAACCTTTTTTCCGGTTGTTGACAAAACAGAAGGAACGCTTGATTGGGATGCACG
>NW_010935989.1:0-324 GCF_000633955.1 Camelina sativa | reverse complement strand
CTTTGCAGCCAAGCACAAGAAAATAGCGGAAAAGCATTGCCACTTGTTTAGAGATGTGGGGAGCTCAAATTTAGGGAAAGTAGAAGAAGAAGCAAACGGATCTTTGCATCCACTTGGAGCTTTTGTGGGCATGTGTACTACTATTCCTAGAGATAGTCCTTCCACATTGGACAACGAAGATGTTCCTATGGAACAGGATGAAATTGAGGTAGCTGAGTGTGTTACTAACATTTTGCTCTCTGAGAAAATCGAAACACGGGAAGCTATAGCACGTGTACATCAGTCAGATCACTTGTCAAAGAGAAGTCAGCTGGAAAAGGAGGA
>NW_010935988.1:0-324 GCF_000633955.1 Camelina sativa | reverse complement strand
CCAAGGACTCATATTTCCGACAACATTTGCTCCGAACATCTTCGGACCAACTTGAGGCAACGCGAATATCGCCGGAAAACTCAAAACTCTCTCGGGACTACTCGCTTTAGAACCACCGTCCACAACAGCGGTTAGAGCGGTTTGGTCATCATTGTTGCAGACGACAACGCTGTTGTTGTTCCTTCGAGCTAACTCTCCAGACAGAAGTGTGTTACTAGACATTATGCGCTCAACATCGTACCTCGTGATATCAAAGTTAGTCACAGCGTTTGTGCCACGGAACTTGATTGCTGCTACATCGTAGGCTTCTGCAGCTTCTTCTTG
>NW_010935987.1:0-324 GCF_000633955.1 Camelina sativa | reverse complement strand
GCCTCGTTTTCCACAGATTTGACACACCGGTTTTTCAGTGGAGTTGACTGATGGTCTAGGTGAGACAGTCGATGAGAATTGCTGCTGAAATCCTCTACCGCGAGTTGAGTAAGAACCTCTGCCTCTGCCTCTGTTGCCACGACCACAAGATTGATAGCCTGAGCCCCTTGACGTGTGAAAAGCTAGATGTGGTGAGACATCAGTGGAGACAGAGTAGCCTTGGATCCTATCGTCATAGCCAGTGAGGCGAGATATGACGTTGTCATAGGTGGGAGCGGGAATACGATCCATTGAATCCTCAATCACGGTGATTATAGGTTCATA
>NW_010935986.1:0-324 GCF_000633955.1 Camelina sativa | reverse complement strand
TTTATCAGAAATAAACTTATATGACTTTCCTAATTAGTTCTTTTAATTATATATAATATATATATATATAGTATATAATATGTAAAAACTACTCAGAGACAGTAACAATATCTATATAGGATCTTCTTAAAAACTAACACACTTCAATAAATAAATTAAAGTAATAATATATAAATTAAGTAAATAGTATAAAGGGTATACAAAATAGGGAAAGGTGGTGGTAACAGTGATGGTGGTAATGATGGTAATGGGAGTGGTAGGTGGTGGGGCGATGAACCGGCAGAGAAGAAATTACAAAGGTGGAAGTAGTGGTGGTGATGGTGT
>NW_010935985.1:0-324 GCF_000633955.1 Camelina sativa | reverse complement strand
TATAAAAGTACCTCCAAACTTCCTCAAGCATTTGTGTTGAGTATTGCCTCGAATTGCTCCCACACTATAAGACTTCTCGTCAGAAAATCATAACCTCTAGAGATATAGAATAAAGTAAAAAAGAAAAAGTAGACCTCAGCTCACTCACCAAAATGGAGTCTAAGGTTCCTGAAAACACACACACACACACACACACACACAAAGTCCAAAAATTTTTATTACATGAAAACGCAAAAAATGCATTGCGGCTAGTAATGGGATTTAAACATGTATGAAGCATACCCTTATCAATAACAGCATCAAAAGAAGCATCTTCAAATGCCT
>NW_010935984.1:0-324 GCF_000633955.1 Camelina sativa | reverse complement strand
AAGTGATTCTCGTTCGTTTTGTTGTTCTGAGTCAGAAGTAGTCTATTCTTCGTAGTTGCTTTTGCCATGTACACTTGCCTATTAATCATGATGGATATTCCTCCAACTTTTCTATTCCCAGTACTTCAATCAAATTTTGACGGTTGTTCTTGAAGTGCTCGATGACGAAGATTTTTCAATCAGAGAGCTTGCTCTTTCGCTGATTTCTGAAATGCTAAAAAGCCAGGTTTGTTCCTTACTTAGCCTCATCAATCAAGCATCTCTAACACGTTAAGGGTGGCTTTGTGAAATTACAAACACCTTTTCTTACTTGTATATATCTTG
>NW_010935983.1:0-324 GCF_000633955.1 Camelina sativa | reverse complement strand
GGAGTTGCCAACAAAAGCAATGATCTCCGTGGCTTTCCTGCTGGAATCTGCCCCGGTTTAGGCGCTGGTGGACATTTTGGCGGTGGCGGTTATGGAAACATGATGAGGAAGTACGGTTTATCTATCGATAACATCATAGACGCTAAGATCGTTGACGCTAAAGGAAGAGTCTTGGACCGGAGCTCAATGGGAGAAGATCTTTTCTGGGCCTTACGTGGCGGTGGAGCCGCTAGTTTCTGTGTTGCCTTAGCCTGGAAGATTAAACTTGTTCCCGTTCCGGCTAAAGTCACGGTCTTTAACGTTGAAACGGTTGGAAACAGAGGA
>NW_010935982.1:0-324 GCF_000633955.1 Camelina sativa | reverse complement strand
GGTGAAGAAGAGGATGATTATGTATTCGATACTTCAAGGGTTTATAACTCGTTTAAGTGGAATTATGAACCTGAGCTTGTTGGTGAGGATGCTTCAAATAAAGTCTCTGAGGCGATTCGTGTTAATTTATCATTGGTGATTAGTGCAAACAAGTCAGGAAATGTGGCTCGATTTATGAACCATAGTTGTTCACCCAACGTTTTCTGGCAGCCGATTGCTCGTGAACAAAATGGTTTATGGTGTATGTACATTGGATTTTTCGCAATGAAGCATATACCTCCATTAACAGAGTTAAGATATGATTATGGAGCATCTCCAGGAGTT
>NW_010935981.1:0-324 GCF_000633955.1 Camelina sativa | reverse complement strand
CTTCCTTAGTGCCTCGGCGCTAAGCTTTGCCTCTGCCTCCTCCAATATTTTCTTCTTTTCGGCTTTCTTTCTCATCAATGCCTCATGCCTCACATTCTGAAGTTCTTTGTATGTTTCTTGAGCGGCCTTCTGCCTAGCACCGTCAGTTTTGTTCTTTGCCTGCAAACAGAAATTTAAATTTATTCAACTTGTCCCACTAAGTGATCAAAAAGGGCATGTGAAAATAACTTTGCCTCGATACCTGGGAGCTGAGCTTGTAGCGTCCAACTAAGTCAATGTAATACGGAATTAGCGCTATCAGCCGAACCATATCATCCATGTTTT
>NW_010935980.1:0-324 GCF_000633955.1 Camelina sativa | reverse complement strand
GATGACTCGACGGTTGATATCATGGAAGCTTGTTGTTGTTGTTTGAGGCAGAGATCGCCGTAACAGTTAGAACAGAGATTCATCGTCGTTGAGCTTCCGAAGAAACCACAGTTGTTTACACATAGACGGTGTCCTTCTGGTGTCTCGCATCTATGTTCCTCCGCCATAATATTATTTTTATCTTTCGACAGTTTTTTAAAAAAAGACACAGATCTTTGTAGGAGGAAGAAGTGATCAAATCTGAAACAGAACAAAAAAAAAGATTAGGTAAAATGGCCACCGAGAGAGTTTTTGCAAGAAATGTTTCCTGCGTTTTCTCGGTAA
>NW_010935979.1:0-324 GCF_000633955.1 Camelina sativa | reverse complement strand
CTCCAGGAGACGTCGACTGGTCGGAGATGTGTCCCGATGCCATGCAACTGATTCTCGAAAGCTTAAGCTGTTCAGATTTTCATCGAGCAAGAATCGTTTGTTCAAAGTGGTACTCTGTTTCGAAATCATGCGTTGCAGGATTATGGAATAGGTATCCATGGCTGATACTTTTCCCGCAAAAAATTTCCGACTCGAAACCTTTCAAGGATTATTTTAGGCTGTTCGATCCTCGAGAAGGAAAGACTTACATGATAAGATATCTCGGGGACAAATTGTTCGAGAGCCGTAGCCTCGCGAGTCATGGTAATTGGATACTGATGATGA
>NW_010935978.1:0-324 GCF_000633955.1 Camelina sativa | reverse complement strand
ATTTTGAGAAAAAAACTGATAAGATTTTGCAACAAATTATATTAGAGAAAAAACAAAAATCAATTTTAAAACAGGCCAATCTAAATTGGAAAAGGAAATAAACAAAATCAAATAAATCCTAAAAGGATTAGGAATGGTACTAAAGCAGTATATAAACATTGATAGGGGGGCTACGTATTCTCTTCACAAGTCATCATTCATCAACACAACACAACAAAAGTCTCTCTCTCTCTTTGATTCAGCGAGTTCGAGATCTCTCACAACCTTTCTTCCTCCTTTGTCAATTTGTTCATCTAATCATGGCCACAACAATGAAGAAGATCT
>NW_010935977.1:0-324 GCF_000633955.1 Camelina sativa | reverse complement strand
ATGGGTATAAGTGGTGGCTAAACACTCGAAATTCAACCTGAACTCTTCTAATTAGTCAAATGCGTTGGATAGTTACATATTTGACCCTAGAAAGAGTAACATAGCTGATTAATGCTTCAAATCAATGTTTTCTCTCGGTTTTAGCATGTTTTCTCGGTTTAAGCCTGTTTTGGGATAAAACGGGTTTAAGTGTTTATTAGAATATAAGAAGGAGAAGTGAGAGAGAGGCCGGTGAGGCCGAGCTGTGAAAGAAGAATAGAAGCGGCCGGTAAGGCTTTAAGCACAAGAAGTGTGGCCGGTAAGGCCATAAGTGGTATGAGAGCG
>NW_010935976.1:0-324 GCF_000633955.1 Camelina sativa | reverse complement strand
TTGCCTGTAAGAGAGAGGATTTTTCTTCTTCTTGATGCAACTCAAACATCCCTTGGTGGCGCTTCAGGAAAATTCCCTCAGTATTATACAGCATACTGTGATTTAGTGGTGAGTTTGAAACATGAACATTCGAATTCTGTGATTTTGTTGTTGAAGAATCGAAGTTAGATAAGACTGAGAGCTTTTCTTTTTGTTATCTTCTGTTACCTTCAGCACGCAGGAGTTAAATTTACTCAGAGACCTAATGCTACACCAGTCGTGGTCACTGCTCAAGCTGTTCCAAGAAATACGCTCAATGAACAACTTGCATCTGCTAGAAATGAG
>NW_010935975.1:0-324 GCF_000633955.1 Camelina sativa | reverse complement strand
CTGAGATAGCTGCGGTTATGCCTGATGTACATCTCTCTAAAATGGTTCAAGTGGGCTGCACAGAACATACAAAAGTCAGACAAATCCACCAATTTTCATCTCACTGGAGTTGTAAACTGTCATTCATAGAGAGACAACGAAACAAACCCAAGCTAAAGAGAATTGGGCAGAGAAAGATGGCGCTATAAATCTTAAATCCAGCACACAGAAGCAAAGGTATCATACAAGCTCGGAAAACAAGTTCCTCGGTTACTGGTGCCTGCAAATCACAAGAAATGCCAAATCTAACAGACCATAAGTTTTTCGATTTCGTCTTATGCATAT
>NW_010935974.1:0-324 GCF_000633955.1 Camelina sativa | reverse complement strand
CCTGTGAAATTCCCTTGGACCATGCTCAATGTATCTGATTGTACAACTCTTATCTTCTCCAAGAGATCTTCAGTTCCATCGCATTGTAGCATACCAAGAGCATAACTAGTCATCTGCTTCACCTTTGTCCATATTCCTTGTCCTAGCTCGATTCCACCAACCTCAACAACAATTGTTCCATCGCTTAAAACACTTACTCTCCCTGGAGTTGCAAACATGGAAACCTCATAAATAATGGGTAATCGGGATATCCCTCGTTTTGTCCACATGTTAGAGTCGTTGAACTCTCTGACCATTGAAACCCGCTCATCATAGTTTGAAGAT
>NW_010935973.1:0-324 GCF_000633955.1 Camelina sativa | reverse complement strand
ATGGCGTCACAGTCTGTAGTACAACTGGGTCTGCTGATGACACTACCAATGGTGATGGAGATTGGGCTAGAGAGAGGATTCAGAACTGCTTTGTCCGATATAATCGTAATGCAGCTTCAGTTAGCGCCTGTCTTCTTCACCTTCTCGCTTGGGACAAAGGTTCATTACTATGGTCGGACCATCCTACACGGGGGAGCAAAGTACAGAGCAACAGGGCGTGGGTTTGTGGTGAAGCACGAGAAGTTTGCAGAGAACTACAGAATGTATTCGAGAAGCCACTTTGTGAAAGGAATGGAGCTTATGGTGCTGCTGATATGTTACAGG
>NW_010935972.1:0-324 GCF_000633955.1 Camelina sativa | reverse complement strand
GAAGAAGAATGGAGTCGACTATGTTGTTGTGTGGCAATTTCAGGAAGCCCAGTTTTTAGGCTTTTGCAGGAATGGGGATTTCCATTACAGCGATATTCCAATACGGAACAGGGTCCATGTTCCAGGGAGTTCCGAGGCCTACAAGATGTGGTGCTCAAAGGTTATTGTCTTTACTACCTGTCGCACCGTTGCTACATTCGACTACTGGATTTGTCTGGACAAGGTGGTTTCAAGGATGTGTATGCGCTCCCTAGCTTTCAAATGTGGAAGCCAAGTAGGCCTAGTGGTGATTTGGGAATAACGGGAGTAAAAAAGCTTATCTCA
>NW_010935971.1:0-324 GCF_000633955.1 Camelina sativa | reverse complement strand
GTACTGCCCCGTGGTTTCATCTTGACGGAGTAACAATAGTCTTTCTCCCGCCGTTAATTCTTGTGTCTCCGCAAAGTTCTCCAGGACTCTCTCCTTCATTTGTTCCCAGTTGGGAAAGGGTTGTCGGTCTCTCTCCCAATGGTACCACGTGAGAGCTTCACCCGCAAAGCACACCCTCACTGCTCTCAACTTTTCTTCCTCCGTGTACTCCTTGAGTTCGAAGTATTGTTCCACCCGGCCAGTCCACCCTTCTGCATCGTCCCCTTCGAACAAGGGCAACTCCACGTTTCGGTTGAGTGGATCTCGTCTCTCCGGGGACTCGCT
>NW_010935970.1:0-324 GCF_000633955.1 Camelina sativa | reverse complement strand
CTATGGGCCTAGCTTATGTATGTATTAAATCTCAAGGAAAACACTGCTTAATTAGTCCTTACGTACCCTTAGCTTTGATGTGTTTAGTGTTAGACAACAACACATCTCTCTTCCTGTTAGTATTGTCTCAATGTATCTGTTTGTATTCGATTTAATTTTGATGAAAAGTTGAGTTTTTTTTCTATTGTTCCAATGTATATTTTTGTACCAGATTTTGATGAAAATATGAGTTTTTCTTTATTGTTTAGTTCCACACTTTTGTCTTTCTTTCTTGACAAAGTTTCTCAAAACCAGTGTCTGTTTTCCCTAGTAATCAAGTCTCTT
>NW_010935969.1:0-324 GCF_000633955.1 Camelina sativa | reverse complement strand
TAAGGTGATGTTGTCAATAAGTTCTGCAAATTGGGATGTGTTTCCTCTGTGTGTGGTGCCTTAATCACTCTTCAGAATGGTAAATCAAACTCACCAATTTTTTTTTTTTTGGTGATAATCGATAAAATAATAATCCACTCAAATTTCGTTTTGATGGCTAGATGCTAGTGAAATCGTGAATGAAGCGGTTAAAAAATGTGCCAACGCATGTTCCACGGTATGCACCAAGGATTCGATAATTGCAGTTGAAACTGCCTAGACAAACCATATCCTTTAATTTCATAAAGATATCACGTGCATCTGGAGGTGAAGTGGGTGGTCATC
>NW_010935968.1:0-324 GCF_000633955.1 Camelina sativa | reverse complement strand
AACAGTCTTCTTCTCCGTCTTCTCTACAGAGCCGACTGAGTTTATTTATTTATGCGAACAGAAGAATTAAAATTCAAAACATAAAAAAGAGAATAGAGGCGAACAAGTAGAAGAAGAAGAAGAAGAAGAAAATTACAAGAAAGAGTTGTGGACTGTTTTTTCTATTTTTTTTTTTGCCTCAATCTCGTCTCTTCAATTTTTTTATTATTAGTATTATTTATTTATTAAAATAAAATAAAATAAATAAATAAACACAGCAGTGCCAGTGAGTTATGGAGGAGGAGGAGGAGGTTGGCGGGGCCCACACGCGTCCGCATTTTGAAT
>NW_010935967.1:0-324 GCF_000633955.1 Camelina sativa | reverse complement strand
CTTTCTAGGGTCAAAATATGTAACAATCCATAGCATTTGACTAATTAAAAGAGTTCGGGTTGAATTTAGATTGTTTAGAAACCACTTTTACCCATTTTGTCCCGAAACAGGCAAAATCCAAGAAATCATTGGTTCGAAAAAGTAAACAGCTTTGTTACTGTTTCTATGGTGAGCATGTGTGACCATTCAATGCATTTGACTAATTGTAAGAGCTCAGGATGAATTTGTAGTGTGTAGACAAAACTTAAGCCCGTTTTATCCCAAACAGGCTTAAACAGAGAAAACAGGCTAAAACCGAGAGAAACATTGATTCGAAGCAGTAAA
>NW_010935966.1:0-324 GCF_000633955.1 Camelina sativa | reverse complement strand
CCTAAGTCTCTCTCAATGAATTTTGGGAGAGCCCTTCTCTCCTAGTCTGCTGCTAACCTTCTTCTGGTGATTTCCTCACCGGTTCTCCCTCCCCTTAGCTTCTCCATCAAC
The DNA here is from genome assembly GCF_000633955.1 of Camelina sativa. NCBI lineage: Eukaryota > Viridiplantae > Streptophyta > Magnoliopsida > Brassicales > Brassicaceae > Camelina > Camelina sativa. Next base: position 213 of record NW_010935966.1, on the reverse strand, counting down.
CTTGCTTCCGGCTCTTTAGCCATCCCATAATATCAGGTTATGCTGGTGTCTTCCGGTCTATCTTTTGCTCCTCCCCGTCCTATCTGCCGCCATGATGTTTTCTCGCTTGAGCTAAGTCTTGCGCGGAGGAACCTAAAGCTGTTTCTTTGATGGGCCTGGTCCAATACTTCTTGGACATGTGGGTGTGTTTTCTCCTTAGTGGGCTTACGTTTT
>NW_010935965.1:0-324 GCF_000633955.1 Camelina sativa | reverse complement strand
TGTTTCGGGACAAAATTGGTATAATTGTTGTCTAAACACTCCAAATTTGTAAGTTTTAGGTTCAAGAAGTGAGAGAGAGAGACAAAGTGTATTGAGAGTAAGTTTGCGGTTTTAGGTTTAGTAATTGGATAGGAGTGTAAGAGAGTAGAGAAAGAAGTATAGAAGAAGAAAATAGCTTCTTACTTGATATGGTACCTAGATACAACCTACTTATAGTCATTTACAAAGGGGATAGTCTACTAAGATGCTGTACACGATTTTACACAAGGATAGTGAAATCTCCTTCCTTAACCTATACATGTGATATATGTTTGACTTAAGACC
>NW_010935964.1:0-324 GCF_000633955.1 Camelina sativa | reverse complement strand
TATATATATATATATATATATATATATATATATATATATGTTTACATCGGAATCGCGAAGTTGGCGATAGAACTCTTGGTCCAAAACAGGGTCAACGTCATCATCATCACTTTCTTCAGTCCATCCAGATCCAGATTGTGGATTGTTGATTACAGCGGCAGACCATTCTTCCTCCGCCATTAAACCGGAATTAACCACTTATTGTTTCGTCCTCGGCTATTGCGAACGTACGTAACAGTTAGGGTCTAGCCAGCGTAATGAAACAATTGGATCTCTCTTCTTTCTTTCTTTCTTTCTTTCTTTCTTTCTTTCTTTCTTTCTTTC
>NW_010935963.1:201-324 GCF_000633955.1 Camelina sativa | reverse complement strand
ATTGTTCAGATCATAAGTTCTCACACTTTCAATTGGTATCAGAGCTTTACTTGTTCGGCACATAATTTGTGGTAAGAGAGGTTTTCTAAGGGGGTCAAGTTTAGGCAAACGAAACCAAAATGT
>NW_010935963.1:0-141 GCF_000633955.1 Camelina sativa | reverse complement strand
TCACTAGATTTTCATCAATGGGAGGCAGACGTTGAACAGCATTATATATTGTTATTTAAAGGCAATAAGTCCGACACCTGCTTAAAAAAAAAAAATATGCACGTACATGGGGTCAAAACTAGAAACTACTTGTGTAAAAAG
>NW_010935962.1:0-324 GCF_000633955.1 Camelina sativa | reverse complement strand
CTAACTCAATGACCATCTTTGGTTATTACAGTTTACAGATGAAGAATATGCTGAACAAAGCTCCAAGATTCAGAAGGTATGACAGAAGATCACACTTACAACAATGAAAGATTTCACGAAAACCTGTTGCTTCTGACATTTTCTTTGGTTTTGCAGACAGTCAAGTCTTTCAAATTCATATGAGAATGCCATTCACATCTATCAGCGGAACCAAATTATAGAATTTGATCAAACAATTTGTTTACGGAACAATCACTTTTTGTCTTTTGCAATGAAATTCTGAGAAAGGAGCTGACTCCATACTTTGAAGTAAGCTTGGGATAA
>NW_010935961.1:0-324 GCF_000633955.1 Camelina sativa | reverse complement strand
TTTTTTTAGTAAATATGCTCAAAAAAAATATAAAAGGAGAACAAGAAAAATTAAAGTGGTACATCTTCGTAGCCTTTCCCTTTAGTCGGTTTATTTTCCAAATAAAATGCTGTATTATTAAACTATATAGTGCATCAAATTGTCCTCAACAAAAAATTAAATGTGGGCCCTAAAGTTGTTTAGAAAAACAAAAGTGATTGGCCTTGTGATTTCACTCTTAGCACATGACATGTCTTAAATGAAAAGAATAATTATATTCATCTCAAAAACTTCAAAGGTATTGGTTCTATCAAATTTTAGTTGACTATATAAAGTTAAAAAATC
>NW_010935960.1:0-324 GCF_000633955.1 Camelina sativa | reverse complement strand
TAGAGTTCTAAATGATATTACAAATCGGCCATCTTCTCAAGTACTTTTCTCTCCAAGTACAAGTAACACACCTTCTGGTATTGTTCATCTCAATTTCATATTTACATTTTTATTTATTCAATATTTAAACTATATTAACTTCACAAACTAAATCCAAGCATATTTTTAATTTTGTTATTTTGGTGTAGATTATAGGACACCATCTTCCGGCTTTTCAAATGAAGGCCTATGTAACAAAGAGAGTCGCAGTAATATTTTTAATGGTAATTTTAAAAAATCTTAAATTCAATTCTAAGATTTAAATTATTACTCATCTTCTTATTT
>NW_010935959.1:0-324 GCF_000633955.1 Camelina sativa | reverse complement strand
GGAAGTCCCTAAGGTATCCCTTGTACATATGGTTTAATTTCTTAGTATTTTTGATGTGTTTTGTTTTATGTTTTTGTTGGACAGGCTTTTAATAAGAATATTGTTGGGTAAGGGGAGATGTGGACATGGAGAAGAAGGCTCGCAGGCCCACTCGACCACAAAACAAGANAGAGGTACTCGGCCGAGCTGGATACTAATTGAGGCCCATTCGATTCCCATTCTTCTAGAATGATCGAGTGGAGGGAAGAACAAGGAGAAAAGTTTTGAAATTTCAAACTTGGTCAAGGAGCTCGACCACGTGCTGGTCGAGTGTGGGGTCGAGTG
>NW_010935958.1:0-324 GCF_000633955.1 Camelina sativa | reverse complement strand
TGTATAACGTCATCCGTCGATGAGACAGGCACTAAACTTGCTTCCGGCACATTAATTCCATTTTGAGAGTTGTTTCTGATCTCTAACGTAATCAAGAATTAAGGAACAAACAAAATCGAAGTATCTCAGAGTTTCTAAAAGATGAAGACAACAGTCAAACCTATATTATTAACACAAAGGATATCTTTTAGTCTGGCCATCAGTTGCAAGAAGATCTCTGACTTGCTCGTTGTAAATCTCCAGCATCTGAACTGAAATTTCGTAGCTGGTCGTGTCTTTTCTTTGATTTGATAGAAGAAACAGATCTGCCAGTGCCCTGTAGTT
>NW_010935957.1:0-324 GCF_000633955.1 Camelina sativa | reverse complement strand
TAACTTTCACTTATTTTTAGAGTAATTGCAATAAATGATTATGTTAATCGGTTACTTGTTAATTAATCTCGTGTTGAAAAGAGTATAATTTTTTTTGGTAACTAAAAAGCATAATTTTTGCGTGTATTTTTTTGTAAATATGATGCGCTATTTTCGATAATAGTATCACGCTTTTCATATAAAACACGCGTGATAAATGCAAAAATTATATTACCACCATATTTTTGTAAATTTGTTTTACTGTTATCTTTGAGAAAATAAATTATTATTAAAGTCCTATGGGCTTGGATATCAAAGTAGCTATGTTTAATTTGTATGAATTTT
>NW_010935956.1:0-324 GCF_000633955.1 Camelina sativa | reverse complement strand
TACTCCTCCTCAAAGGGCTTGATGGTGTAGGTGAAGAATTCCCACTCATCAACTCAGCAATCTCATTCTTTAAGCCCTTGATAGACTTAGCCATGTTGGTCACCTTCTTCTTCAGCTTATCAAACCTCTTCCCATGCCATTTGTTCCATTTTTGCAAAAGAGTTAATCTCTTGGTAGCCTCCCTTACTCCTCTACTATCTCTTGGGTTGAGCTCATAATCCTCAAAGTAAAATTGCTCCTCCCCATCAGCCATTTGCACATCTGCAGCTTCATCAAGTCTAGGTTGAACTATCCCATCAAACAAATGCTCCTCAGCTGGCCAAA
>NW_010935955.1:0-324 GCF_000633955.1 Camelina sativa | reverse complement strand
CCTTGCGAGAGATGGTGACGATGTTTGATTCCATCCTGTCTCTTAACCCGCGTAAGATCTTGGCGCTGTGAGTAGATTTGGTCTCTTCGTTTAGGTTTTGGAGATCGAGTAAGAGATGAGTGATCTCTTCGATTAGGGTTTTGATGGTTTCGATTTCTTGAAAGAAACCAGAGAGGTTCTCTTCATCCGCTGGGCTGAAATCGAACTTAAAGTCTTCACCTTTCTCCAAATCACGATCAGATTCCATATCTTTCTTCGCTTGTTTCTTCAATTCAACATAACTTAAGAACGATTTCGTCATTAGATCATTCATCTTCTCTTGTA
>NW_010935954.1:0-324 GCF_000633955.1 Camelina sativa | reverse complement strand
TGCTATTGCGTTCTACTTTTTCTTCCACTACTCTCCATATCCGCCATAGCCAAACCTCCATCATCACCAAGCCCTAGCAACAGCATCAACTTCATTGTATCCTCATGCCACGTCACTCGTTACCAAACCCTCTGCGTCAAATGCCTCGCCGCCTTCGCCAACAAAATCCGCCGCAACGAAAAACGGTTAGCTCAAACCGCTTTAGCGGTTACTCTAGTCCGTGTCCAGTCCACGACGATCTACGTATCGAAGCTGACTAAGGCCAGGAGAATCAAAAGGAGAGAGTACTTAGCCGTGAAGGATTGTGTTGAGAATCTTGGAGAC
>NW_010935953.1:0-324 GCF_000633955.1 Camelina sativa | reverse complement strand
AAAGGAATCTTCTTCTTCTGAAGTTCCTTGATCCTCCTCTCGAGAACGCTCACTTGTCTCGCCTCCAATGTCATGTTAGGCTGAAGATCCTACGGAATCTTAGCCAACACCTGCTCATCCTCACGATGACACTTCCGCAACATAGACACATGGAAAACCATATGGAATGCACGCATCACCTCAGGTAACTCCAATCTATATGCTACTGGCCCAACCCGCTCAATCACTCTGAATAGACCCATATACCTCGGACTCAACTTAGTCTCTGACAATGACATGTTCGAACCCTGCAACATGGCCATCTTGAGGTACACTCTGTCTCCT
>NW_010935952.1:0-324 GCF_000633955.1 Camelina sativa | reverse complement strand
GTAAAAGAAGACGTTTTAGCCTTATCTTTGGAGAACAAATGTGCAAGGCACTAAGAAAACGGCACGCAGTCTAATTTGGAAATAACAAGGATAACCGTTTAGCGTCACGTGAGCGAGTCACGTGTGGGTGATGATGAGATGTTGGATTCCGCACGTACCAACATGGAGTGGTTGTTGTGTCAAGCGCTTAGAAACGGCACGCAGTTTGTTTAGCCGTCCTAAATTTGGAAAAAGCAACTCATAATGACGTCACGTCACGTGTATGTGTGGTGATGAAATGTTGGATTCCGCACGTACCAACATTGTGGAGGCGGTTAGTGATGA
>NW_010935951.1:0-324 GCF_000633955.1 Camelina sativa | reverse complement strand
TGACTTGTGTACTCTCCTCCATTATCTGATCTCAAAATTTTAATCTTAGCATGATAATGGTTAGTTACATAAGTTTGAAAGTTCCTAAATGCATCAAGTACCCTATCTTTGGTCTGAATTAAGGTTAACCAGGTGTATTTGGATTTTTCATCAATGAATGTGACAAAATACTTATAACTATCTCTAGATAAGCAAGGGGCAGTCCACACATCTGAATGAATTAGATCAAAGCAATTATCATAAACGGTAGTAGACTTTTGAAACACAGTTCTACAATGCTTGCCTAAAATGCAAGCTTCACAATCCTTATTCTCAAACACAACA
>NW_010935950.1:0-324 GCF_000633955.1 Camelina sativa | reverse complement strand
CTTTCCCATGCTTCGATGCCCAAAACGTATTGGCCGTTTGCTCTTTCACGGCTGTTTATCTCATCAACAGATTACCAACGCCAGTATTGTCTAACCAATCTCCCTATCAGAAACTATTCATGACCACTCCCAACTACACGAAGCTAAGAGTTTTTGGGTGTACCTGTTTCCCATGGCTTCGACCTTATACGCCTCATAAGCTAGCGGAGCGTTCGAAGGAGTGTGTATTTCTTGGTTATTCGCCATCGTAAAGTGCATATTTTTGTCTTGATAAAGTCACTGGTCGTGTTTATGTCTCCATGCATGTCCAATTTGTTGAGACTG
>NW_010935949.1:0-324 GCF_000633955.1 Camelina sativa | reverse complement strand
ACTGAGATTTAAAGATTAGAAGAAACTCTGACCTCCTTATCCTTCTCTGTGAGAGTTGGCAGATCGATGTGAACTTGAGAGGCATGCAAAGTGAAGAGAGAACCAGCCAGAGTAGCAGCATTCCTAGACAGGCAAATGACATCATCTCCTTTAACTTCAGCAACCTGCAAATTCGTTTGGGAGGTAGGTCTTAAAACATATACATCTAAACGTCTAAACTTTGACATAGAGAAACAATCAAAACTATATTCGCAAGCTTCAAATTTTTTTTACCTCAAGCCAAACTGAAGTTGTTTCACTACCAGTGAAGAGGTATTGCCCAAC
>NW_010935948.1:0-324 GCF_000633955.1 Camelina sativa | reverse complement strand
CGTCGCATCTATGTACTTGAGCGAAGACGGAAGACCCTGCAATGTTACGAGTTTTCTGCACTTGAAGACGAAAAGACTCTCTAGTCGAGAGAGACTTGTGATGCAATCTGGAATCTTCTCTATATCGCTGTTGCTTAGGTCTAGATGTGTTACACTTTCTGGGACATGTGTTAGTCTCTTGAGGTTTCTGCTACCTATACGAAACCACTCAAGACGAGGCAAACGTTCAACAATTGATGGATGAACTTCCAACTTCGTGTTTCCAACATCGAGATCCTTGATGTTCGTAGAAATATCCGGGTAGCTTCTCAACAGTGAGCAATC
>NW_010935947.1:0-324 GCF_000633955.1 Camelina sativa | reverse complement strand
CTTGTGGAAAAAATCTCCTACAGGAACGAATGAGAGAAGTAACAGCCGTAAAGTGTCGTTGTCTCAATCTCCAACCTTCAGGACCCGGGCTCCTACAGATGATACAAATTTGAAAACATTAAAGATGAAACAAAACCAAGACATCAAAAACGGAGATAGAAAATTAATTCCCTTCATGAGTATCTAGGAAAAAAGGACCCATAAACTATGCCTGCCAGAAAATCAAAGAGGACAAACCTGCTGAAATGTGCATGAATCAAGGTATCATACAAGGGCCTCCACGGAACTTTCAAAGACAGCTTCTTACGATACTTGTTGATCAGT
>NW_010935946.1:0-324 GCF_000633955.1 Camelina sativa | reverse complement strand
TATACTCTGTCTTCAGATGACACTGAACGCTTAAGGTTTGTGAAAAACGGTTCTAATTCTCTATTTGGTTCAGTTTAAATCATTGTAAGGTCTGTGTTTTCGTGTTGTTGATTTGCTTAAAGTATTGGTTTTTCTTGATGGGTCTTTAATTTCAGTAGCTTTGGATTTTTCCAACTTTTATGTGAATAGAGACTTTTCGTTATCTATCTCAGCTACAATTTATGGAATTAGGGGTTTTATGGTTAGTGTTAGAATCATTCAAGTAAATGTGAATGATTTTGAGATTTTTACAATTGGTGTAGGAAACAGTTTGATTTGGCTAAT
>NW_010935945.1:0-324 GCF_000633955.1 Camelina sativa | reverse complement strand
AGCTCTTCTTATCCTTTTTTATAAAACTACAAAAACATAATCGACACGGATCCACTTGTGTTCCTCTAGTGAATTTCACTATCCCCATGTGTTGGCTAAAATAATATATTCGACTTCTAATTCTTATGATAACCTCTTTAACCTTTTCGACATTTTTTTCTCATTCTTTATACAGAAACAAAATTCAGAATAATTGTTAAAATTAATGCAATAATTAGAAAATTTTCTTAAGTATAGTGATATTTTTATTCCTATGACAATAGTATTCCTTTTTATCATTTGGAAAGTAAAATTAGTTAGTGTAAATTATAAAATGACATGCGA
>NW_010935944.1:0-324 GCF_000633955.1 Camelina sativa | reverse complement strand
GATAAATTTGAATTGGAACATTGTGATAATTGCATAACATTGAAGAAGATGATGATGTTGTTGTTTGTTTTACTAAACATGTAACATAGGCCGTTTATGGATTCATGCTGCTAGTAAAGTACCTGATGAAGCTACTATTAAAGCAATGGAAGAGTTTTACAAAGAGCTTTATGCTATTGATGGGATCACTGATATTCAATTCCCCCAACATTACCCTGTTTCAAGACTAATTGGTATTATTGTTACTACTAATCTTTTTTTGTATACTCATCTTTGTCACATCAATATATATTTTTGTAAGATCCTAAGTAGCAGCTTGGACCA
>NW_010935943.1:0-324 GCF_000633955.1 Camelina sativa | reverse complement strand
AATTGGATTGATGCAATTGGACACTTTGTGATAGGATTCAACTTCTGAAGCATGTCAACAACTTTGGAAACCCAACATTATATTCCCTTCATCAAATAGTACGTTTTTATCATTATAAATGTTTTTTTTTTTCAAACTTCTTATGCGATCAAAACAAATAAATATTTGACTAATATTATTCGAAGAAGAAACCTCACAAAGCAAAGCAAGACATAGAGATTTAGGTAGGTAGCGTAAATTATCAGATTCTTTTTCCTTTTGCCTCTTTGCTTGATCTGCATTGAGTTTGGAACATATGAGCATCCAAGTGGGCAATCATGAATT
>NW_010935942.1:0-324 GCF_000633955.1 Camelina sativa | reverse complement strand
TCTCGGGCATATATCCCTCTTCAACTTATCAAATCATGGATTAGAACTAATTAATAGTGATGATATATTTTATGCTTGTTGCTTACGTATATTCTGTGTATAGCCCTGGCCTTTGGATGGTTTTTGAGAAATGGATGTGTGTAAGATAGATAGAGAGGAGATGATTTAAGTATAGGTTTTGATAGAAATGTAGATAACTATACTAGATAAAAAAAACTAGGTCTAGTATGGCTTTATACAACCAGGTTTTAGTTAGTTTTGCTACGGAGATGTTGATCAAGACGTTGATTCGTTGATCAAGATGGCAAAACAAGGAATGCTTGA
>NW_010935941.1:0-324 GCF_000633955.1 Camelina sativa | reverse complement strand
AAGACCTTGTATTTCTGTAACAAAATTGAGAACTTCTCCATGGCAATACAACTTGTATGGAAAAGTAAACAAATCCAACGGACCACACATAACTAGACCATAAATTACTTGAAACCGTCGAAAAATGAGGCTTTGGTCAGAGACATAACTGGACCATCGTGAACCCCCACTGTTAAAATTGCTACTAGACAAACAACGCACCATATGCGAAAACTGTCGCACTAAGATCGTCGTCAGAGGATGATATGATGAGCTACCCACGTCGAGGGTAAGTAAGTTCCATAGCAACACAACAACATCAACCGCATACATGGTCCCTTTTTG
>NW_010935940.1:0-324 GCF_000633955.1 Camelina sativa | reverse complement strand
AGTCATAGTTTGATCCCTTTGTGTTCCATGAGTTTACAAAATTAACAGTTAATGGTTTATCAAATATATTAGAACGTTTGACAATTGTTTTTTTTTAATTAAAAAATAATGTAAACTTATGTATATCTTTTAGGGTTTTTGCAAGCACATGGAACGTCGGTGGTATTGTACCGGACGATGGGCTTGACATGGATGATTTATTGGAAACACACAAAACACCGTGCGATATATACGTGCTTGGGTGATTAATAAACTCTAATAATAATAAATAAATTTATTTAGTTATAACGTATGGATTTTATATGTCTAAAAGTTGATTGAATG
>NW_010935939.1:0-324 GCF_000633955.1 Camelina sativa | reverse complement strand
GCCATTCCCAACTTTCCCCAGACCGAAACATGTGAGCTGCTCATTGTGGATAGATCTGTGGATCAGGTTCTTAAGGCTCATCTCTACTACAGATACCCCTTAACAGTCCATATTGTTAATTAATCTCTCTAACGAGTGTGAGGTCTAACTGTACTGTAGATCGCTCCAATCATACACGAATGGACCTATGATGCTATGTGTCATGATTTGCTTGACATGGATGGGAATAAACATGTCATTGAGGTAATTATTCTATCTATATTCACTTTCCTCTCTTTTTCCCTCCTTCTAACTTTTCTACCATATGCTACTTACTAGGTTCCC
>NW_010935938.1:0-324 GCF_000633955.1 Camelina sativa | reverse complement strand
AGCGTTGCTACTGTTTCTAGGGTCAGAATGTTTGAAATTCCAATGCAGATGACTAATTTTAAGAGCTTAGGGTGAATTTGGAGTGTTTAGACAACACTTAAACCCGTTTTATCCCAAAACAGGCTTAAATCGAGAAAACAGGCTAAAACTGAGAGAAAACATTGCTTTGAAGCAGTAAAAAACTATGTTACTCTTTATAGGGTCAAAATATGTAACAATCCAATGTATTTGAGTACTTATGAGAGTTCCGGTTGAATTTGGACTGTTTAGATACCAGTTTTACCCATTTTGTCCCGAAACCGGCTAAAACCGAGAAAACATTGA
>NW_010935937.1:0-324 GCF_000633955.1 Camelina sativa | reverse complement strand
TTAGTGGCGGCCAGGAGGGTGCAGAGGGAGATAACTTGGGTGGATTTTGTAGAGGAGTTTAACCGGAAGTACTTTCCTAGAAAAGCATTAGACCGGTTGGAGGTGCAATTCCTATAGATATCTCAGGGGACTCGGTCGGTGCAGGAGTTAGATGTGGAGTTCAGTCGACTTCTGATGTATGGGGGTCGGGTGATGGAGTCCGAAGAGGCTCAAGTTAGGAGGTTCATGAGGGCGCTTCGTGAGGACTTGAGGGTCCATTGCAGAGGGAGGAGTTACACCACGAGGGCGGAGCTACTGGAGACCGCAGCTGAGATCGAGGAAGAC
>NW_010935936.1:0-324 GCF_000633955.1 Camelina sativa | reverse complement strand
ATGTCCAACTGATAGTTGAACAAGATATTCAAGTTTTCCAACATCTATTGGTAGAAAGCCGGTTAAGAAATTACCTGACAAGTCTAGATTAACAAGGGACTGGATTTGCATAATTTCCCATGGTATAGTCCCAACCAACTTATTAGACTTAATGTATAACTCCCGCAGAGAAGTACAATTACTGAGACTCAGAGGAATAGTTCCTTCAAAATTATTGTTGTGCAAATATAGAATGTCTAACCGAGTGAGGTTGCCTAGGAAAGATGGTAATTCTCCAGAAAATTTATTTGACATGAGATTTAATCCCTCCAAGTTGAAAAGCTT
>NW_010935935.1:0-324 GCF_000633955.1 Camelina sativa | reverse complement strand
GCTTGTCCTACCCGCACTGGCACTGACAGTGGCTTCAGGTTTTCGTCTACTGTCAACATCATCCTTGGCTACATTTTTTAAACAAAAATTAGGATCACAATCAATCATATCGACAACTTCAACAGATCTAAATAACAAGAGGGGAAAACACTGGGACTAAGTTTCACTCACTTGCATCGCCAAAACGAGGAAGTACAGCACATAATGGTATTTCCCGAGTATGATCGGCTTCATGTCAAGGCATGCATGCAAGAGTGTCACTATACCAGCAAGTGCGGTTCTGCATCAATAAGGTTCACATGAGCAAAGTAAGGATACACAAAA
>NW_010935934.1:0-324 GCF_000633955.1 Camelina sativa | reverse complement strand
TGGCCCGGATCTTTCCGTCCTTGCGCCGTCACGAAGTTTTTCTGACCCGGTAACGGTTTACGTGCGGCGATGTTGCATGACTGGAACACGACGGCGGAGTTACCGAAGATGAAATCGACGGTTCCGGTGATATCTGTCTCTCTGTAGAATTGTCGGTTAGAGTGTGTGTAGAGTGAATCTTGGTATCCTACGACGGAGCATCGATACACGACGGATTTATCTGCTCCGACACGGAGCGCCACCGCTTGCTCCGATTGAGGTCCGGCGTTGTTCACGAATGTTATGTCCCGCGCTATGAACCCCTCTCCCATCGCGGCTTTCAAA
>NW_010935933.1:0-324 GCF_000633955.1 Camelina sativa | reverse complement strand
CAAGGTGATCTAGAAGGAACCGAAGGCTGGCTGACTGATCATTAGGGATTGCAAGGTCCTTAAGATCATCCGAGTCTTTCTTTTGAAAGTAGCCTTGTTCCTCAAGGAACTTGACATCACGATACACCCAAGTGCGCTTGTTGATCGGATCGAAACATTTGTATCCCTATGAGTTATCGAATAGCCTAGGAAGCTACATTTCATGCTCTTGGCTTCTAATTTGTTTCTGAGTTCCCCCGGTACTAATACAAAACAAACACACCCATTTGACTAATTGTAAGAGTTCGGATTGAATTTGGAATGTTTAGACAACACTTATACCCA
>NW_010935932.1:0-324 GCF_000633955.1 Camelina sativa | reverse complement strand
TGTTTAGACAACACTTATACCCATTTTGTCCCAAAACATGCTTAAAAAAAANAAAAAGAAAACAGGCTAAAACCGAGAAAACATTAATTTAAAGCAGTAAACAGCTTTGTTTGTGTTTCTAGGGTCAAAATGTGTGACAATCCAATGCATTTGACTAATTGTAAGAGTTCTGGATTAATTTGGAGTGTTTAGACAACAATTATACCCATTTTGTCCCGAAACAGGCTAAAATCTAGAAAACATTAGTTCGAAGCAGTAAAAAGCTTTGTTTCTGTTCCTAGGGTCAAAATATGTAACAATCCAATGAATTTGGCTAATTATAAG
>NW_010935931.1:0-324 GCF_000633955.1 Camelina sativa | reverse complement strand
AACATGGAAAATGTTCTAAAAACCGAAAACATAAATATTTTACAAAATAAAGCTAGAATTCAGAAATCTAAAAGGCAGAATGTCTTGCCCGCATTTCGCTCATGAACGCTGCTAGATCCTCATCCCTCTTCTTATTCTCCTCGTCCCTTCTTTTGTTCTCCGCTTTTTGTTCTTCCATTTCCTTTTCCAATGCTGCAATCTGAGCATCCTTCTCTTGCAGAGCTTGTTGGAACTCTTGTGTGGGAGCAAATGAGTAACCCGTTGATTGAGAAAACGAGCTTTGTTGGGAGAGATTTCCAAGTCCAAAAATCCGTCCCTTGTTTT
>NW_010935930.1:0-324 GCF_000633955.1 Camelina sativa | reverse complement strand
CGACCCGACCCGACCCGTAAAATATCCCCAGAACAGAAGAAACACCTTAAACCCTAAAATGTCTGATCTCATCTTCCTCACTTCATCATCTATTTTGACTCTTTCCAAGTTCCAATGGCATCTTCTTCTAAAGTATGCAGATTATCATCAAAGATACATTCTTTAACACATAAGCTAAGCAAGACGAATGTTCACGTTTCTTCCATACCTTCTCCCATTAAATCTTCATCTCCATCCTTAGCATCTGCCCGTATCAATCAATCTTTTAGGTCAGTCTTTTTTTCTCTCAGAAATTTCGCTATTAAATTGGTATTTACTGCAAAT
>NW_010935929.1:0-324 GCF_000633955.1 Camelina sativa | reverse complement strand
AAAAACCTTTTAAAAACCTTTTAAAACCTTTTAAAAACCTTGTAAAAATCTTGTAAAACCTTTTACAAGGTGGTTAAAAAACCTTTTAAAACTCTTTAAAAAATCAAGTAAAAGCCTTTACAAGGTGTTTATAAGGGTTTTATAAGGTAGAAACTTTATAAAACCTTTTAAAAACCTTGTAATTTTTTTTTGGCGGGAAAATTTTTTTGTAGAAAATTTTTATCGGGAAATTTTTTTCGAAAAGCTTTTGGCGGGAAAATATGTCGGAAATTTTTTTGTGGGAAAATTTTGTTTTTCTTTTTATTGAATAAAATAATTTTCATC
>NW_010935928.1:0-324 GCF_000633955.1 Camelina sativa | reverse complement strand
TGTTGACTTAAGCTTGAAAGAAGCTTGAAGTCTTTTGGGAATCCTAATCCTATTAAGTATTGGTTTTGAAAGGATTAGGATAATAACAAGTTATATTTGGGAGCTATCTAAATATAACAAGTTCTAATAGGAATAGGTTTTGTTTTAGTTCTCTATATAAGGAGGTGCAGAGCATGTTGCACAACTTAAGAGTTTGAGAGAACAAGAGAGAGCTTTAGGTTTTGAGAAAGTTTCCTAAAGATTAATAAAAGAGAGTTATTCTTTTAGAATTCTTGTGTTCTTAATCGTTAAAGTTTCTTTGAAGTTCTATAGCTAAGAACTTGA
>NW_010935927.1:0-324 GCF_000633955.1 Camelina sativa | reverse complement strand
CAAACTCAGTCATAAGTGTTTGTAATCTAGCTTCCTTTACTCTTTCATCACCAACATTTCTCGCCTGTATTGCATCCCAAACGCCTTTTGAAGTATCATGCTCCCCAACTTGTAGTATCAATGATTCTGGTATGGATTGAAATAACAGAGCAATTGCCATATTATTTTTCTCCTCATCTTTGTTCCCAGATCTATTGTTTCCTATACCTTGTTAACTTTAAGAGCTATCCTCATTCGCATAGCCCAAACTGTGTATTTTGAAGAGTTTAGCATAGGAAACTTAACAGAGGAAGGTCCGACATCCTTGGTCTTGATCGTCTCGTC
>NW_010935926.1:0-324 GCF_000633955.1 Camelina sativa | reverse complement strand
GTACGTGTATCAATCAGCCCCAGTCACACAACAACAACAACAACTCATACTCCAAAAAAAATTCTCTTAAAAAAACAGAATAAAAAAAAATTACCTGAGGCACTGAAAAGTAAAAGGCACCAAAAGGTTCCCATTCCACAGCAATCTTTCCATTAGGATCAAATCGCATACCACCATAGGCACGAATCAGAGGTGACTTTGAAGACAAAAACCTTCGGATGGATCTCCAATCATCGTGAGAGAAAGGATCAAGGTCACGGAAGAACACTGCAGAACCGATCCCAGCAACGCTCACAAGATTACGATCAGATGAAACTGAACCGT
>NW_010935925.1:0-324 GCF_000633955.1 Camelina sativa | reverse complement strand
CAGTAAATAGCTATGTTACTCTTTCTAGGGTCAACATATGTAACAATACAATACATTTGACTAATTATAAGGGTATGGGTTTATTTTGGAGTGTTTAGACAACACTTAAACCCATTTTATCCCAAAAAAGGCTTAAACAGAGAAAACATTGATTCAAAGCAGTAAATAGCTATGTTACTCTTTCTAGGGTCAACATATGTAACAATACAATACATTTGACTAATTATAAGAGTTCGGGTTCAATTTGGAGTGTTGAGACACCATTTTTACCCATTTAGTCCCGAAACAGACTAAAACCGAGAAAACATTGATGCGAAGCAGTAA
>NW_010935924.1:0-325 GCF_000633955.1 Camelina sativa | reverse complement strand
CAGAGCAAAGAAACCAAAATTATGCAGCCTGTATCAGACCAAACTAACCCAGCAATTCAGGAACCAAATCAGTCCAAATTTGATGTTTCCCACGCATTTGAAGCATTGACGGGGATGGATGATGAAACTCAGGTAGCTGTCAATAGTGTTTTCGGTGTGCTCGAAAACATGATTTCTCAGCTGGATGAAGAAAATAAAGAAGGAAATGAGGTAAGTGATGAGAAGAATCTCAAGGATACGAAGACTCTCAAGGATGAGAAGAATGTCACTAATGAGGCAATGTCTCCATCTGAAGAGGAAATTCCCGACAAGAGAGAAACCGAGA
>NW_010935923.1:0-325 GCF_000633955.1 Camelina sativa | reverse complement strand
TCTTTGTTTGTTTGTTTTTAGTTTCCCTTCTATAGGGCTTTGACTCCAAGGACATCTCTTCGTCCGTCGGCTTTGACTCCGAGGACATCACTTGGTCCGTCGGCTTTAGCTTCTCTTTTTTGGGCTATGTTATATTCTTCCTTGGTGTGAAACCAAGTTATAAATAAAAATTTCAGATGACAAAAAAAATAAAATTAACCGATCTACAGTACAATAATCCAAATCAAGTTTGTGATATTGATATTTCGATAAACAAAAAGTTAATGTCAATCATATCCCACTTGTACACTGGCAAAAGGTAGTAGTTGAATATTACCACTAAGTT
>NW_010935922.1:0-325 GCF_000633955.1 Camelina sativa | reverse complement strand
AGTACATTGATAAATTTGTGGCAAAGTTTTCAAAGATGACTACTTTTTCTTACCTCGTCTACTTATTACATGAGATTCTAATATAGCAATTTCAATCATAATGAATGATTAAGCCTTTAATGAGACTTCTTTGAAGTAACCCATCTCTTCATCATTGATGTTTGGAAGTTCCAACCAGTGGGAGAGATAAAGGGGACCATATGTATTTGTCCCTCTTTTTTATTTAAAACTATTTCTTCCCCATCTATATTGTTTTTTTCTTTCATTTATCTCTAAACATTAATCACTAAACTACATTGAGTAAATTAGACAAGTCACAAGTGAT
>NW_010935921.1:0-325 GCF_000633955.1 Camelina sativa | reverse complement strand
CTCTCGTAGTGATTGACTTTGATACCTTCCAGTTCATCGAGGCGTGCAAGCCCACGTTTCGAAACCGAGTAAAGCTCGCCTCGGATCTTTTGACCCGACCCGGGTTTGTTGATCAAGTAAGGGATCCCGTAGAGACCCGTGACGAGCGGGTATTGTAACCGGGTCGTGCGTTGACCGATATGAACAGCGTCGTTCGATGAGATCAGATCTTCTAAGAGGAAATGGTTTGCATGGTTTCTTTTTAACGTACCGTACACGAAAACGAGGTTCTTGGGTGCCTCTCCTGCCATGGCCACTACTAGTTTCTTGGAGTTGTTGTTGGTGG
>NW_010935920.1:0-325 GCF_000633955.1 Camelina sativa | reverse complement strand
CCCATAGGTTCTATACAAATTTTTGGACTACTTCAGCAAGTTCGACTGGGATAACTATTGCATTAGCCTGAATGGTCCCGTCTGCCTTTCCTCTTTACCAGAAATTGTTGGTAATCATTTCCTCTAGTCTGTGGAAAATTGAGTTCTTTTTGCGATTTCAGTATCTGCAATTTCTTTCTCTAATTTCTGTAGTTGAGACTCCGGAAAATGGGGGGGAAGAACTTCTGCTGACCAGTGAGTTCCTTATGGAATGTATGGAGATGTTCTCTGTACCTTCACGAGGATTTGAGACAAACCCTCGTGTGTTTCCATCAAAGTATCTTAA
>NW_010935919.1:0-325 GCF_000633955.1 Camelina sativa | reverse complement strand
TCTACTCTAACGAGCCAGAGGTTGACGGAAAAAATCAAGAAGCAGGCGACCGGGAAGGCAAAGGAAACAGTTGTAGCTTGTATACCGCTGAAAGTAGTTTTTAGTAGGATAAACGAAGTGCTGAAAGGCTCAGCAAGACAAACGCAACACCGAGCATTGCCATCTGCAGCCAAAACGTGAAAAGAGAGAAGAGAGTCTTTTGCCTGGCTTTTTTACATTCCTTTGTTTTCCTGTCATCGAATCTGCCTGAGTTTTGATGCATTAGCTGAGATGAAAATAGGCCTGCTTTAGGAGAAGCTTGATGGGTTTTGCTGTTTTGGGTTTA
>NW_010935918.1:0-325 GCF_000633955.1 Camelina sativa | reverse complement strand
TAACCCAGAAACAGAAACCCTAAATATATTGTAATTTTCCAAAAAAAAGAAAAAAATAATAATAACGAATACAAGAAGAAGAAGAAGGAATAAAAAGAAGTATACCTTTTTTTACAGAGATTTCCAAGAAGATTCAAGAAACTCTAGTTTCCCTTTCAGATCCTGCATATATAAGAAAAACCAAAAAGGAAAAAATCCTCATAAACTCATGGAAAAAAATAAACAAAGTTTGATATGTTTTATATAGCTCATAATTTTCTTTATCAAAAAAAAAAAAAAGGTTAAGAAATCGAGAGGAGACGAACCGATGATTCAGGATCTTGAC
>NW_010935917.1:0-325 GCF_000633955.1 Camelina sativa | reverse complement strand
ATGGCGAGACTTACCTTGAGACCACA
Organism: Camelina sativa; assembly: GCF_000633955.1. Lineage (NCBI taxonomy): Eukaryota > Viridiplantae > Streptophyta > Magnoliopsida > Brassicales > Brassicaceae > Camelina > Camelina sativa. The sequence continues at coordinate 299 of NW_010935917.1, read as the reverse complement.
CAATCACCTCTTCTCCTCCTCCTCCTCTCCTATCCACGCACATAATCAACCTTTCCTCTCCCTCTACACCATCTTCCCCCGCCATCACCACCACCACAATCTTATCAAATCAAGGGTTAAGTGCTCCGCCAGTGGTACCGAACGAGTCAGAGAGAGCAAGAAGCTTCCTCCTAAGAATCCTATCGAAGACCCTAAACCTCAGCTTACGATTCCGAGCTCCGATTCCGAAGTTCTCAGTACCGAAACTGAAACGGGTTCTGAACAGAATTGGCCTCCATGGAAAAACGTACCTCAGAGAT
>NW_010935916.1:0-325 GCF_000633955.1 Camelina sativa | reverse complement strand
ACATATACGAAATGCCTGAAATTCAATACAAACGATTTTTGTCATTAGACATAGATTATTTTACAAACATAAATTAAATAAAATTCAACATTAAACTAAAAAAAACATCAATCATTTCAAAACATAAATGAGATTGATAAACCACAAATAACACAAACTAATCTTCATCTCCTACATCACTGTGATGACTTGCATTGGATCCTTGCGGAGTTCCCCAAATATTAAAGAGACCTCCTGGTCTAGGTGTTTGTGGCATTTGTCCAGTTTCAAAATAATTCGTGAAACCGAGATTGGATGATGATGTTTGTTGAATGATCGGTGGAGT
>NW_010935915.1:0-325 GCF_000633955.1 Camelina sativa | reverse complement strand
GCCTCGTCATATGTTTGTGGAACCCAATGCTCATCAATTTGGCTGAGAAAGGTTTGATGTTCCGGTGGAAAGTGAGCAAGAGTACACACTGCTTGAATAGGATGCGCTACGGCCACATTGTTGTAATATACATGTGTGTTCTTCCAGTGTGATGGGGCAAATTTTAGGCGTTGGCTACGTCTGAGTGGTATGATCTCATCCTGATCATTTCATGTGGCTCCAGTTTCAGTTGGTGTGCTTTCTTCCTCATCTCGCACCTCATCGTCAACCTAGTGTACTGTTTCTTCATCAGCGGGTGTGGTGGCTATCGGATCGGAGCCCGGGT
>NW_010935914.1:0-325 GCF_000633955.1 Camelina sativa | reverse complement strand
AAGCTTATGGATTAGAGAGTGACACATAGGACAAGATAAAGACAAACCCAAAATCTCATGAGCCAATCAGTAAACAGATACAGATACTTCACAGATAACAAACCTTACTCTCAAGATTGCTATAAAGTTAACCTATACGCCAACCATTTCCAATCACTCTCACCCAGTCACAAAAAAAAAAAAACACAAAAAACAAAAAAGAAGAAATGGCTTCCTCAACCATGGCTCTGTCCTCCCCTGCCTTCGCCGGAAAGGCTGTGAAGCCCGCGGTATCAGACGTCCTCGGAACCGGCCGTGTGACCATGAGGAAGACTGTTGCCAAGCC
>NW_010935913.1:0-325 GCF_000633955.1 Camelina sativa | reverse complement strand
CATCTTCTCCTTCGTCTGTGATTATAGTTGCAGAAGTAAAACAACTCAAATGAAGAAGACTGAAGAGGTCTATACTTAGTTGGATCTGGATCTGCTTCTCTATAAAAATGGGAGGTGTTTTTAAGTGTTGGTTAGTGGAAGACAAAAACGTAATCATCACTTTCTTTCCTACCTTTTGTTTTTAATTTGAATTTTTCAACCTCCATTTCCTCTGTTACTGTTCTAACCATACCGGTCGATCCAACTTTATAATTATTTTGTAGACCGGGTTTCATCAAAACCAAATTCTTACTAAACCGCTAAAACCAGTGATCTAAGCTGGATT
>NW_010935912.1:0-325 GCF_000633955.1 Camelina sativa | reverse complement strand
AACATGTTTTAGGTTCTGAGACCCCATCTTCACACCTCTCTTCCATATTTTGTTCTTGATAGTTTGCTTGAGGGCTNGGCTAGCAAAGAATAAGTTTGGAGGAGTTGATATGTCTATATTTTGCATCTCCTTAGCTTGTATTTGTCATGCATTTAGCTAGGACGACTAGTCGTTTTGCATCATTTTAGAACCTCTTTTATACACTTTGCATTTTTAGAAAGTTTTTGCATCATCTTTGCATACATTGTGCATTTCGGAGTATTTCAGGTCACTAGTAAAAAAAAAAACGTATAGCCACGTTTTTGTCACCCAGCATCGTGACTAA
>NW_010935911.1:0-325 GCF_000633955.1 Camelina sativa | reverse complement strand
TGGTTCTCTTGCAGCTAAGAACAACCCGAACCAGTCCATGGATCTGGTGTGGTGCAGCTTTGTGTTTTATCTTCAGCATACTTCTTATAGTCTTTGGGATTGCTACTTTGATTCTCTTTCTCGCCGTCAGACCAAGAACCCCTGTTTTCGACATCTCTAATGCAAAGCTCAACACCATTCTCTTCCAGTCACCAGTTTACTTCAACGGTGATATGTTGTTGCAGTTGAATTTCACCAACCCAAACAAGAAACTAAATGTGAGGTTTGAGAATCTTCTTGTAGAGCTCTGGTTTGCCGACATAAAGATTGCCACACAAGGTGTCTT
>NW_010935910.1:0-325 GCF_000633955.1 Camelina sativa | reverse complement strand
TTGGCACTAGAGCATGAAAGTCTAACATTCGAACCTCCGGTAGTCTTGGATAAACAGGTTTCCCAAAGATCAAGCAGAACAATATGTAATATATGTCTGGGGAATCATAAAAGTTTTGAAGTACCCGCATCAGCCCCTGATAACCTCCACTTGTTCGAAATTTAAGGGAAAAGTTCGGAGAAGAAGCAAGACAGACACCGAGAAGGGTCATGATCCACCTCATACTAGTAGGGTGCACAGCTTCATCGAGGAAGTATGTTATTAATTTTGACGAGACTATCTTATGCCACAGCTCTAGAAGTTCCTCTGCTTTAATGGTTACCTG
>NW_010935909.1:0-325 GCF_000633955.1 Camelina sativa | reverse complement strand
AACAACCAAAGAAATATATACCAAGAATTGTTACAACAAACCTTATGTCTTTTATATCGAGTCCCCGGGCGGCAACATCAGTAGCTATTAATACACAAGATTTCCCGGTTCGGAACTGGCCAAGTACCCAATCTCTCTCACCTTGAGACTTGTCTCCATGGATCACAACAGCGCCAAAATGACGTCCGACACTACGTGCAAGATGGTCACAAAGCCTCTTTGTAGAGCAAAATATTATAACTTTTGAACCTCTTTCTTGCGACCTAAGGATTTGCTCCAAACGTCTCTCTTTCTCCATTTGAGGGACTACTTCAACATACTGCAT
>NW_010935908.1:0-325 GCF_000633955.1 Camelina sativa | reverse complement strand
AACAGCCACATTTCCTGTTGTTATAGATAGTGAAGAGGAGGAAAGTGTGAGGGACATTCTAAGAACTCGTGACAGCCATGTGAAAAACTTTTCCAGTATTGGTGAGGGAAGTACTCGAATGGATTCATTCTTGCAACCAGAAGATGAGTTGACTCAACGCAATTCCAAAGAAGTCCGAGCTTTGAGGAAAAAGTTGCAACAAATCGAGATCCTTGAAGCAAAACAATCCAGGGGACAACTTCTTGATGGTCAGCAAATTGCAAAACTTCAAAAGAAAGTAGATATCGAAAGTTCACTGGTAGAACTTGGTATTCCTGTTGAAGAG
>NW_010935907.1:0-325 GCF_000633955.1 Camelina sativa | reverse complement strand
GGGAAGATTGGACGGCTAAGGTCTCGTACCAACAGGCAACAATAGACATTAGCAGACAGAAAAATCTGAGGACAAAATTAGAAAATCAAAAAAGCTTCGGATTTTGAATCAATATGATCCACACAAGTGGACTTACGCATCAACACTGAATCAACTTGTGGACAACAACATCTCTTTTTCTCTATAACGTATCAAACACACAAAATATAATATTCTACGTCCGTCATTATTATATCAGTCCGTCTAATAAGTGTTCATAATTTTTGATATTACATACCACCCAAGTTATCTTATAATATTTAGTAGATGAATATCGTGGCGTTTG
>NW_010935906.1:0-325 GCF_000633955.1 Camelina sativa | reverse complement strand
GAGGAGGGTTTGCTACATGTCCATCAAGAGCTCGATGCCAAACTTACTGCTCCCTTCCCAGGGGCTAGGTACATTTTCACCCTACTCTGAAAGTTAAATCCTCGTTCTGTCTTATTCTTATTAGTAGTGTTTGCTGTAATCACAATTGTATGTTTTGTTGTAGATCACAAGCAGCTCAACCAACTGCAAACAAAGGAACATATTCGCAGGTTGGGTTTTCTTATGCGGGAAATGGAAAAGATAAGTCATTTGATGCGGACGAAGATGATGTTGATGACGACGAGGATGATGAGGATGAGGAGGAAGAATTTGACAGTAACGACAG
>NW_010935905.1:0-325 GCF_000633955.1 Camelina sativa | reverse complement strand
AAATAATTTATTCAAAAACACTGTTTTCAACTTTGTTTAATTGGGAATTTCTTTTTTAATGGGAAGGTAAATTTTTCGTATTTTTTTAAACCAAAATTTTCTCCTGCTTTCTTTTTTTCAGTTGGGGTTATGTAAGACTAAAATGTCGACCCGAAAAAATTAATATATGCGTCTTCTTTTCCAAATTTTATTGTAGTATTTTTAGATTGTTTTATTTAATTAATATTTTCATCTTTGAATTATTTGGGATTCATATATTATGTGCTTATTATTTTCTCTTGTTTCTTTAATTATGTCAAATTAATTTTCTTCTAATTTCTCAACC
>NW_010935904.1:0-325 GCF_000633955.1 Camelina sativa | reverse complement strand
CCCATTAAAACCGGAAGATCAGTGGGTCTAAACGAAAAGCTTAGCTCTGGAATGCGGACAATCAGATCAACAAGTTGAAGATTATGCAGCGCAATCAGCATGACAAGGCTGTCAAATGCACAAAGTTCCACGCTATCGTTATCCCGCTTATATCCGATCTTGAAACCGTAGCAACTCAGTGTTAAGGAACTACGTCTCAACGGAAACAAAACTGCAGCAGCTGAACTCCTAACTAAACTAAGATTCCCAAAATTCTCAGAATCACTCCTCAACTCATGGATTTCCAGAACACAACTCAAGTCACTTGAACCCGGTAAACAAACTT
>NW_010935903.1:0-325 GCF_000633955.1 Camelina sativa | reverse complement strand
TGATTTTGTTGTGTGGAGTTGGCGATATTCATTTCGGTACACACCAACAACTTCTTCCATCTCTGCACCATTTTTTCAGATTCTTATATATACTTTTCAATTTATATGCATGCATGAAAGTTCATTATTTTGTTATGACTATCAAGTGAATTACCCATCATCTTCTTGGCTTCATTTGGAGAAAGCTTAGCAGCAAAAGCATTGAAGGCTTTAGTGTAACTATGTACCTTTCTATCTCTTGCTTCTTCTTGGCTGTAGAAAGATTAGTCGATCAAATGCATGTTACGCCGCATTAATTTTCTTATAAAAATAAAATATATGTGTG
>NW_010935902.1:0-325 GCF_000633955.1 Camelina sativa | reverse complement strand
CTCTTCAACAGGAATACCAAGTTCTACCAGTGAACTTTCGATATCTAGTTTCTTTTGAAGTTTTGCTATCTGCTGACCATCAAGAAGTTGTCCCCTTGATTGTTTTGCTTCAAGGATCTCAATTTGTTGCAACTTTTTCCTCAAAGCTCGGACTTCTTTGGAATTGCGTTGAGCCAACTCATCTTCTGGTTGCAAGAATGAATCCATTCGAGTACTTCCCTCAGCAATACTGGAAAAGTGTTTCACATGGTTGTCACGAGTTCTTAGAATGTCGCTCTCACTTTCCTCCTCTTCACTATCTATAACAACAGGAAATGTGGCTGTT
>NW_010935901.1:0-325 GCF_000633955.1 Camelina sativa | reverse complement strand
TTGAAACAGAGTGGATCAAAATTATTGAAGGCGGAATTTGGAATGGGGGAGAGCAGTGATCCTCTGTTTCTCAGGCCATGGGTGGAAATAACCAATGAATGAGTGCCACGTACCCGCCAATTTTAGTTTAATGTGTGGGGTGGTTTTGGTTAAGCCATGTTCTATAACACTTAACTGAGTTATTGTAAAAAGTAGGTGGACCGGACCACATGGGATCATATAAGAGAGAGAGAGAGGCATGGGGTTTATTAGAGTTGGATCGAGAGATACGCAAGTTAATATAAGATGAGAGAGCCTACACGGCGCACAAGTTGAACCAAAGCCG
>NW_010935900.1:0-325 GCF_000633955.1 Camelina sativa | reverse complement strand
GAGGCTGTCAAGTACAAGAGTTCCATGGACGCCTTTGCCCAGATCCTCAAGAACGAAGGAGCCAAGTCACTCTTCAAGGGAGCTGGTGCCAACATTCTCCGTGCCGTTGCAGGTGCTGGTGTGCTTTCCGGTTACGACAAATTGCAGCTGATTGTCTTCGGTAAGAAGTACGGATCAGGCGGTGCCTAAGTGCTTCTGCCTTCCTCCTTTTTCGATTTTAATTGCGGTTTAAGACCCGTAAGAAACTGAGATGTTGATGAAATTTTTTTTGCTTAAGACTTAGGGAGGCATGAGCCCTAAACCAAATTTTATATCCTTCTGACGC
>NW_010935899.1:0-325 GCF_000633955.1 Camelina sativa | reverse complement strand
TATTTGTATCAAATCTATTGGTGTCAATGTTGCTTGGCTAGAATTCTTGTGGGGCAAATGCCAAAGCAAGTTTATGTTGTGACTTTGTACTGAGATTGGTGGTGTTGAAAACAACATTGCAGGTTCAATTTTGAGCACAAGTTTCTGGATGATGTTTCTCGGAAAATCTGCAACAGCGTTCAAGGAGTAAACCGTGTTGTTCAAGACATTACATCAAAGCCTCCTTCAACGATCGAATGGGAATAGAGAAAACATAAATTTGAGTCTTTTATTTACGAGTGTCTCTGCAATTCTTCGACCATGTAAAAAAGATTGTCATCAAACA
>NW_010935898.1:0-325 GCF_000633955.1 Camelina sativa | reverse complement strand
GATGGGCACGGTAAAAATGGGCACATGGTTAGCAAAATGGTGAGGAATAGATTGCCATCGATTCTGTTAACACTAAAGAAAGAGCTAAACCAAGAATCTAATGTTTGTGAAGAAGAAGCTCACAAATGGGAAAAAGCTTGTTTTACTGCCTTCAGACTCATTGATAGAGAGCTTAATCTTCAAGTCTTTGATTGCTCTTTCAGTGGCTCCACTGGTGTTGTTGCCATAACTCAGGTACATTTATTTCTCTGTCTTTCCGTAACATTAAAGGCTTTGAATCGTTAGTTTTTGTGGCCGACAGACTAGACTATAGTGGTCCTTGGTA
>NW_010935897.1:0-325 GCF_000633955.1 Camelina sativa | reverse complement strand
TCAGACGAGTCCATTGATGGCATCCAACAAAACCCATTTTGTGAAGACAGTTCTGACAAAGAAGTGACCCTGATCATAATCGTTCAGGGAAGCTGCTCGACCAGAACAACAAGCCACTCTATCAAAGTCCGTCACTGCTCGTCAGCTGCCAAATCCCTTAGTATTGTTCATTCTAAAACGACCAGCATGACAAAGACTCTAGAGGGTTCCACTCGTTACCAGACAGAGTCTAACCGCGGTGGAAGCACCAGACACAGAACCGATGACTCCACCAGACGTGGTTGATGATGATTCCTGTTACATCACAACTATAGCTAGATCTTAG
>NW_010935896.1:0-325 GCF_000633955.1 Camelina sativa | reverse complement strand
AAAATTCTACTATTTTGTCTCATATGAATATGTTATGGTCTAATACAGCATCTGAAAGACTCAGAAGATCCAGTGATGAAAGACATTTTGGCTGATATAGAACTCATGTTGGCTCAAGGGAAAATGGATCTACCTCTTAGTTTATGTTTCGCAGCAGACAGAGGAGACGATTTACTGCTGCATCAGTTACTGAAACGAGGCTCAAACCCAAATGAAACAGATACGAACGGCCGAACCGCGCTGGTCAGTTCCAAATTCCTCTGTTTAAAGAAACTATCGCATCAATTTTCACTCTAAGAACAATCAAAGTCCTCACTCTTTATGT
>NW_010935895.1:0-325 GCF_000633955.1 Camelina sativa | reverse complement strand
ATAAAGAGAAAAGCTTTACACTGTAAAGATGCTACTAATTGAACAAACCTAAGTGTCGTCAATGCTGCAGCAAGCTTGGTCTCTTTTCCATGAGCTCGTACTTGACAACAAAATGTTCCTACAATAACCATCCCCAAAAAAAAATATCACTATAAACATTGCAAATTCAAGAATAAAGAAATAGGATATCCCTGCACTAATCTTTGGCCTACCTTTCGGATTGTTTTGAACGAACTTGGATCGAGGTATTCGTATGTTCCCCTTTCATATGTAGCTGCCCTGACTAAAGGTTCCCCAACTCTGAAGAACCATAATCTGAGTTCCT
>NW_010935894.1:0-325 GCF_000633955.1 Camelina sativa | reverse complement strand
AATGAATATAAGAATCTGAATCATCTTCTACATAATGTACATACAGAAGTTTCTTAGTCACTCTATAAAGGTGAAGAGAGATACTTATCATATGAACTTTAGACGGAGGTATCATAAGTCAACTATCGTCCCTATATCTAAGCCATTCTAACGTAATTGTTGTATGAAGAAAATCATGTATATATGATTGTTTGTTTTGTTGAGTAATGCATTGACGAGAAATTCATTTAGTTATAGCCCTAAAGAATCCTACAGTTTACAGTTAGTATAAGTATATGGATAAAAATGGTGATAACTAACCCTTGTATTCGAAACAAGATTGTCG
>NW_010935893.1:0-325 GCF_000633955.1 Camelina sativa | reverse complement strand
AAATTCTAAACCATGAGATTAACAACACAATGAAATTAAAACATAATAAAATGATTAAAAAAAATAGAAGTTGGCCAGATAAGTAAAGTAGGAGAGTTGTGTTGATCACTTGTGATGGTGGTGGTTTTGTCAGGCATGGAAACAATGACGGTAGAGATAATGGTGATTTGGTTAAGTTTTCCGGTAAAACGATGGTTAAGTTTAAGTCACAAAAATGATTGCCTGGTTGATATGTCTATACTTTGTTTCTCTTTATGCATTTAGCTAGGATAACTCATTTTTTTGTATCATTGATAGTCTCTTTTGCATAGAAAGTATATTTAAG
>NW_010935892.1:0-325 GCF_000633955.1 Camelina sativa | reverse complement strand
GCCAACTCCTCCATGAGCATCATGATACACCACAAGGGGGCCACTCTGGCGTGCTCCGCACGTTTAAGCGTCTCTCTCGCCAGTTTTATTGGCCGGGTATGCACAAGACGATCATGGAGTATGTGAGCAGGTGCGACACTTGCCAGCGTGCTAAGTCTCAGACAATGTCACCCGCTGGTCTTCTCCAACCCTTGCCGATACCGTGCCAAGTCTGGGAGGATGTTTCTATGGACTTTGTGGATGGGTTGCCAACTTCCAACAAGTTCACGTCTATCTTGGTGGTCGTTGACAGGTTAAGTAAGTCTGCTCATTTGATTCCCTTGAC
>NW_010935891.1:0-325 GCF_000633955.1 Camelina sativa | reverse complement strand
ATTAGGGTCTGACTGGTTTTGATCTGGGAGCTAAAGACCTCAGATATTGATGATGTTTAGGTTGTTAGATTTCTTGAGAATTAAAACCAATTATACAAGATTAAAATTTGATCTTAAAAATCGCATGCTAACTTTCGGTTGTCTATCTTTATGTAGATGGCAAACCTCAAGAGCCTTGATTACCCAATCCTGCAAGCTTCAGGAAAGAACTACTTGCAATGGGCAAATGACACCGAGATCAATCTTGAGTCAAACAGTTTGCACGATTGCACTCATTGACTAGCCCAATGGTTGTGAGAAGTACAGAAGTGGATAAAGATCCATT
>NW_010935890.1:0-325 GCF_000633955.1 Camelina sativa | reverse complement strand
GTCGGGAGATTAGAGGAAGAGAGGAAAAAAATCGATGTTTTTAAACGAGAACTACCTTTGTGCATGCTCTTATTGAACGAAGGTACCTTTGAAAAAATCTCTCCTTTTTTTATAAATCGAATTGTGTTTTGTGTTTTGTGATTTGAAGAGATTGTTATTGTTTCTGTCTCTCTGTTTTAGCGATTGGGATGTTGGCAGAGGCTAGAAAAGGGTCATCAGTGATGGCATCAAATGGGAAATTCAAAGATGGTGAAGGGGCAAAACTGGAAACTGATAAAAAGAGCTGGATGAGCTCTGCCCAGTTATGGATCTCTAACCCTAATTC
>NW_010935889.1:0-325 GCF_000633955.1 Camelina sativa | reverse complement strand
AAAGAGCTATTCTAAGTCCAAGAAATGGTGATGTTGATAAGATAAATTAATTTATGCTTAGCAAGCTACCAGGTATGTNTGCAAATTAAATAGGATATGGAATATGGATATTGAAGTAATAATTTTTAAAAATACTAATATTAAATACATATTGATGTAGTATTTTTCTATCAATTAAATTATCAATCTACAATTTGCATTAATCAACTCACTAAGAATATACAAAGATGCTTAATCTATTCTTAAACAGAAAAATGTTCTTTTGTAACAATCATAATTAACAAACTGATTCAAAGAAAGAAAACAAGACAATTCAAACAATGCA
>NW_010935888.1:0-325 GCF_000633955.1 Camelina sativa | reverse complement strand
TTTAAAGAAATGGTTGCAATGTGTTTGGTGAAAGATCAAACAAAAAGGCCAACTGCTGAAAAATTGCTAAAGCACTCCTGTTTCAAACACACGAAGCCTCCAGAGCTTTCTGTGAAAACGCTATTTTCCGAATTACCACCTCTTTGGTCACGTGTAAAATCTCTTCAGGTTAGCCTTGTTCTTTTTTTGTTTCAGCTTTTTAGTCGAAATTTTCATTTTCCTACGTTATTAAGCGGGTTGTTGCATGACAGGCGAAGGATGCTCAACAGCTTGCATTAAAAAGAATGGCCACTGCTGACGAGGAAGCTATATCAAAGGTGACAAA
>NW_010935887.1:0-325 GCF_000633955.1 Camelina sativa | reverse complement strand
GAAACAGAACCAGCAGAAGCTAAAGAGCCAGACATACGGCCAGTGGCAATAGGAGCACCTGGACCAGATTGAGCAGTTCCTGCAAATGAGCCAGACCTTGAAGGAGCACCAGTTATGGGGCCAGACTTCCTTGACTTAGTCCCATCTGTTGGAATATCAAACATCTTCCCCAATTCTCCTGATCTCTTGATATCGCCACCCGTGTAAGGCATGGCTACTGCGCTCATGGTTGGAGGACGTTCTTTGGGTTGCTCAGGGCGACCAGACACAAATAGCCCATTGCTGAGCTGATGAGATGGGTATCTCGAACCCATTTTGGTTACTT
>NW_010935886.1:0-325 GCF_000633955.1 Camelina sativa | reverse complement strand
TGTGGAACCAGCTAGAGCTTCAATGTACGAGCCAAATCAGAGGAAGACGAGTTCAAGGCACTCGACCGGGTCACTCGAGCACCCACTCGACCGAGCACTCCAGATGCACTCGGCCGAGTTCCACCCCAGATCACCTTATGGCTTCCCACCTCCAGCTGCTTATCCAGGATATCCAGGTTAACCTCCCATCCCACCCCAGTACTTCATGGATCCGGCACTCTACCAGCAGTTCTACCAGCCGCAAGGTCAGAATTTTGCCACTCGCGGTCCAGCTCGACCCCCCCCACTTGAGCACGTACTCGACCGAGTCCCGGTCGATTCCCAT
>NW_010935885.1:0-325 GCF_000633955.1 Camelina sativa | reverse complement strand
TGACAACATGGAATGCTATGATAGATGGATATGGGACGCATGGTAACGGGAAAGCTGCTCTGGAGTTGTTTGAAGAAATGCGAGAAGGCAACATCAAACCAAATGGTGTCACATTTCTTTCTGTTATTTCTGCTTGCAGCCACTCGGGTTTGGTGGAGACAGGACTCCAGTGCTTCCACATGATGAAGGAAAACTACAGCATAGAACCGTCAATGGACCACTATGGAGCTATTGTCGATCTTCTAGGCCGAGCTGGACGGTTGAAGGAAGCATGGGACTTTATTATGCAGATGCCCGTTAAGCCGGCTGTCAATGTATATGGTGC
>NW_010935884.1:0-325 GCF_000633955.1 Camelina sativa | reverse complement strand
TTTTCACACATTTTTGTTTTACACCTCTTTGTTTATATAAAGTTGCATTGTTTTGATCCAACAATTGTGTTTCTTCGTTGTACCCCTTGATTTCAATGTTTTTACTTCTTAGTTTTTGCATCTTTTTGTTTCATAGTCTTTATTTTCATATTGTTGCATCTTTTCGTCGTACCCCCATCTTAAAAAATCGCACCTATTAGTTTTTCACTTTTTTTCCCTTCTATGTTTTACACCTTTATATTGTACACCTCTTTGTTAATTATATATAAACTTTTATAGAATACAAAAACAAGTTTCGAATTTATTGTTTTCTGAGTATTTTTTA
>NW_010935883.1:0-325 GCF_000633955.1 Camelina sativa | reverse complement strand
AAGATCCATGATGTGTTTCATGTTTCCCTTTTAAAGTGTCACAAAGGTGAACGACCCGACAGTGAGCCTGTGTTACCACCGGTTTTGCAGGGACGGTTAGCTCCACTGAAACCATTGGAACTATTAAAAGCACGAAGTCGAGGAGGAGTTCGCCAAGTTTTGGTCAAGTGGACAAAGGATTTGGAGGATGAAGCCACCTGGGAGGATGCCGCTAAACTCGTTGAAGCATTTCCTGAATTAGAGCTTGCGGACAAGCTCTTAGTCGAGGAGGAGAGTACTGATACAAGATATGGCATCAAGTATCATCGTAAGAAGCATCGTGGTC
>NW_010935882.1:0-325 GCF_000633955.1 Camelina sativa | reverse complement strand
GTCACTACCGGAGTGAGTAAAAAGAATCAGGAAAATATCATTTGTTTACAAAAACATTGTCGAAACTGACTGTAACTGATTGTGTGAGTTGTTCATTTTTTGCTTTCAGGTGTTTGATGCTGTTGTAGGAGACATAGCTATTGTTACAAAACGAACAAGGATTGTGGATTTCACTCAGCCATACATAGAATCAGGACTTGTCGTGGTTGCTCCTGTTACTAAGCTAAATGATACTCCGTGGGCATTCTTACGCCCTTTTACACCTCCAATGTGGGCTATTACAGCAGCTTTTTTCCTCATTGTTGGATCAGTAATATGGATTCTT
>NW_010935881.1:0-325 GCF_000633955.1 Camelina sativa | reverse complement strand
CAAATTCAGAAAAGAGACAAAGAAGTAAAAGAAACAAAGATAGAAGATGAGCATTGCTTGACATTTTCAAACCCATTCTTAATCCAGAATGTACTTTATTAACAATCCATGTACATATAATTTTTTTCTTCTTAGCAATAATGCTGGACTGGTCTATATGTAAGCTATTGAGATTAACTCTTTTTTATAACCCAAGTATGACTTTCTTTGCATGCAATTTCGCTGTACATAAATTAAACTATCATATAGAGTACAATAAGGGACAAGTCGACATCGAATATTTTCACCATCAACGTTATATGAATGAAAAGCAAAGACTAATTCA
>NW_010935880.1:0-325 GCF_000633955.1 Camelina sativa | reverse complement strand
TTTTTTTTTCTGGGGCTAAGGAACTGAATGAGATCACTTGTGTTATTCTCAATAACTTTTCTGTTTAGTGCTACTTTTTCCCCTTCCTCCAATTCTTCCCAACCAAGATTAAGTACGAATAATGCAGATTGATGGTAGACTTCATGTGTATAAATATATGGAAAGCCATGTCCCAACAGAAAAATTACAATTATTCGTGTAAACTATTTGTTTCACAAGTGATAGTTGTGACCTCGTTGCAGAGAAGGTGCTCTCTTGAGGAGTGGATACCGAAGCTTTTATCTGATATAGAATTGGCAAGAAGTGTCGTAGTTGCATCCTTTCT
>NW_010935879.1:0-325 GCF_000633955.1 Camelina sativa | reverse complement strand
GTCATAGGAAGAGAGAAGTTGTTGAGGTAATGAGGGCAATGAAGCCGCTTGCAAGTCCAAATGCCAGTTTCAGACGAATACACACAAAAGCACAAACAAGTCGAGGATTTGTCTGGACTCGGCTCCAATGCAGCCACTGTAAGCACTTTGAAGCTCAACACAACACCGTCCTCGTCCACGCGGGTCACTAAACCAACCGGCAAAGATCTTGGATATGGAGGGTACGGGACTTCAACCCACTGTTGCAATACCGGATTACCCACATAGGAAACACCATTATATCCATCCATCCAAACCAATCCATTGGAAGAAGCGTCATAACCGA
>NW_010935878.1:0-325 GCF_000633955.1 Camelina sativa | reverse complement strand
GGAGCCGCTAGAAGCAAAGTTGCGATCCTCCTCATGCAGGACCACTTGAGAAGGTTTCTACACTCTTATACAACTAAAAATAATATTAGAACTTGTGTTTTTCTTCTACTTCATTGTACATAAGTTTTTTTTTTCTCTGTCTTTTTTAATTGGGACGTTACATACTTACTAACTTACATATTAATCATGTACTAACTTATTAGAAGAACAGGCTGTGAGTAACTGAGTATGATCATCATATTATAATTAGATTTGAGAGTATATAAAATTTTAAATAAAAAAAATATTACGAATTTTTCTTCAACAAGAACTGACGTTACAATCA
>NW_010935877.1:0-325 GCF_000633955.1 Camelina sativa | reverse complement strand
TTGCATGATCTGCATCATCAGAACACATAAACGTATCAGCAAACTATTCACTTATATAAAGATTCAAATACAAAAGGAGAAAAAAGAAACTACATGTGAAGAGGATATCCGAAAGATGTGCGTCAAACATAAGATTGGTTTACCTTGAAGAAGCCATTTTCAGGGAGAAAACAGACCGAACCTCCTTTGATGACGAAAGTGTGGCCAATAACTTGGCGAATGCTTCAAAAGTCGAGGCCTCGGGAGGTACTTCGAGGAAAAGTGAACTGTAACAATACGCTGTCAAGCACGCAACACTTTTCTTGAGAAGAGCTATCCCTTTCTG
>NW_010935876.1:0-325 GCF_000633955.1 Camelina sativa | reverse complement strand
TAGTGCTAAAGCTACACAATAATGGTTAAAATGGATAGCAAAAGATGTAAAAGATGTGAATAAATTAAGGGAAAACAGGGTAAAATATATGAACATCAACACCCCCAAACTTAGTCTTTGCTTGCCCTCAAGCAAATAAGCAAGACATAAGAAGGTAAGTGAGGTTTAAAAGTGGGATCTGAGCTCCTAAAGCTTGCAAATAGACCATCTAGAATCAATGTCCAAGTTACTAGTACTATGATGCAAGTTGAATGAGCTGGAATCAAAAACTTTAGACGAGCATTTCACAACCTTTATTGATTTGAGCCTAAGACATCCACATGCA
>NW_010935875.1:0-325 GCF_000633955.1 Camelina sativa | reverse complement strand
CAGTACCAAAAATACAGTTTAACAATCATTAAAGATTATTGGAATAGATTATCTTAGAAATCTAAAGAAAACAGATAACTAAAAATAAGTAAATGAAAATAGGTGAAGAAACTACTTTATAAAATCAGATGTCCTTTCATACATGCCACGGCCAACATAATGTCTCTCCTGAAAGAAACAAGTAAGCATCAGAGATTAGAAGATATTTAGAAATTTCAAGTTTTACAAACGAAAGAGAAACATGAGGTTCAAACCTGGCGCATCCACTTAAAGAATCGAATAACAGGCCACCGGTCACATTTATTAGCAATGTTGTGACAAGTTG
>NW_010935874.1:0-325 GCF_000633955.1 Camelina sativa | reverse complement strand
GTGAGGAACAGGCTTAGCCCGATGATCACTTGGTTGGGCGGCGAGTTCTGCGTGCCCAGTGCCATACGCAGCAGCGACAACACAATGACGATGCGGGTGAAGCCCGTCATCATGAGCAGCATGGCGGGCAAGAAACTGAGGAATGTGAAAAACAGCAGGGTTTGAATGGGCACGCTGTAATTGACGGTGCCGCCTGGCCCTGGCGTTGAGGTTAAGCCGGGCAACATTTGCTGGGCATGCGCGCTGGTGGCCATCAAACCGAGCAAAGCGAGGGGGATCAGCCACTGGATTGGCTTGCGCATCATGATTTAACCTGTGGACTTTT
>NW_010935873.1:0-325 GCF_000633955.1 Camelina sativa | reverse complement strand
TTGTTTCTGGCCTCACATCTTTTGATCTTGATGTTCTTGTTTTTTTTCTTTGTGAAATTGTAAAAAAGTTTGATATTTTTTTTATTCTGATTGTTCGAATGGATTTGCTTTGTGATATACCTTTATTCTTGTCGATTTATATCCATCTTGTGTGTTATTGACTCTTCGATTCAATAAATTAATGTTTTTTTTTTTTTCTTGTTTGAAATGGAGCTTCCTTGTCTTGATCTTACAAAAGTTTATGGATTTGTAGTTACTGATTTTAAAAACAAATGTTTTGTTTTCTCTTCTGCAGTTTCTCTATTCTTTTAGTTTCAAGATTTTG
>NW_010935872.1:0-325 GCF_000633955.1 Camelina sativa | reverse complement strand
TTGATTCTAAGCTGTAAACAGCTTTGTTACTGTTTCTAGGGTCAGAAGATGTGGCAATCCAATGCATTTGACTTATTGTAAGAGTTCGGAATGAATTTGGAGTGTTTAGACACCACTTATACCCATTTTGTCCCTAAACAAGCTAAACCGATAAAACATTGTATCGAAGCAGTAAACAGCTTTGTTACTGTTTCTAGGGTCAAAATGAGTAAAAATTCAATGCGTTGGACTAATTATAAAAGTTCGGGATGAATTTGGGGTGTTTAGACAACACTTGAACCAATTTTGTCCCGAAACAGGCTAAAACCAAGAAAACATTGATTCA
>NW_010935871.1:0-325 GCF_000633955.1 Camelina sativa | reverse complement strand
ACCTCTCTTCACAGGCCGTGACTCCATTTGGCTCTCTTCATAGGCCATAATCTGCGATCAAAAGCAAGTTGCTGACTTGAAAGATTGGCAAATTAAAGTGAAGGAGTAAGGAAGACGTATTAAGTCAAAGACACCTATACAGTTTGATGTTGTTACCTTTTTTGGTTCTGAATTTTCTTCACTCTTCAAACCCATAAGCTTACCTTTTTTGGTTCTGAATCAGTTTGATGTTGTTAACTTTTGGTTATTAGTGAGTATGTAGTAAAACAACCAACCAAATTGGAGGAAGCGGACAAGGGAAGACAAAGACATATAAATACCTTCT
>NW_010935870.1:0-325 GCF_000633955.1 Camelina sativa | reverse complement strand
AACAAACCAAGGATACTTCACTTGAATCGACTATAATGTAATCCAATTTAGCTGTTTCAATTACCTCAAATAACCAGGATAAACATACTGAAATTTATTTTTTCATCAAAGTTGAATGGAGTCCAGTTGGTTACTCTGATTCTGCTAATTGATTTAGATTCCATGTGCTATTTTGTTGAATTTTTGGTCTTTTATAAGCTGGAGTTGTGCATTTTGCTTCTTGTTGGTTTCTTAATTTGGAATATTGACGATGATGGTGATACTGATGCATTATGACAGTGATGGTGATACTGATGCATCTCCCAAGGTACTGCCTTCGAGTCAT
>NW_010935869.1:0-325 GCF_000633955.1 Camelina sativa | reverse complement strand
TTCCACGGTTTAATTTTCTAATGGGCCTAGCCCAATTATGTAAATATACTAGGACATGATTAGAATAACATTAATAAATGAATAAAGACAATAAGTAAATATTAGAGAATTTGTCATAAACTAATATTAATCAGTGGATATTAGTATTTAGTTATTTACTCTAGTACTGCCTGTATATTATTCACTTATGAATATTATTCTAATCATGTATCATATATCAGTAATAGTTAATTAACATATTTTTATTTTATATATGTTATACTAATTTCTTAAAAATAAACTAGGATTTAACCCGCGGTACACCGCGGGACAATATTTTTAATTT
>NW_010935868.1:0-325 GCF_000633955.1 Camelina sativa | reverse complement strand
ACGTTGTTGAAGAGAACTGCATAACCAATGAGAACCGCAATTCCAACCCAATACCAATTGTCATTTGTGGGAAAGCTACGTATCTTTAAAAGGTTGAATCCAATTGAAGTATCCGATATAGCGGATGGCTGCATGATATTTTAAAAGTGTATAGTTAAGCATTGTATATTATAATGCAAGTAATATTAGCTAGAATAAGAGATTATTGAACACACCGTCATCCACCGTGTGGCTGTGAATTCATTGACCGCAATGGCACGTTGTCCATAGGATAATGGCGAAACCCAAAAACCCCAAACCCACCAGGGTTTAATATCAGCTGTAG
>NW_010935867.1:0-325 GCF_000633955.1 Camelina sativa | reverse complement strand
GCTCATGAATGCTAATCTTGATTCCGGTTCCGCTCCACTCTTTCCGGATCTATCGAAAAACCCGGCAACTTTTAGGTTCGGTTTTTATATGTCCTTTTGTTTTTGTTTTTTTAACACTCTCTCATACTCTGTTTTCGTGCTCTGTGTTTGTTTAAATACTTCGTCTTCTGTCTCTTTCTATGCTTTTATGTCTTCTTTTACTGTAGTTACTTGTGACTTTTGTGATTCCATTTATTTATCTCCAATTTTGTTCTTTTAATCTTACAGAGACGTACTGGAAGAGTACATAGCATCAGTGAGAAAAATGACATGCCATGTCTTGGAG
>NW_010935866.1:0-325 GCF_000633955.1 Camelina sativa | reverse complement strand
GCTGATAAAAGACTAGGAAGTAGGAAATTGTATGAAATAATCGAGAAATACTATGTTTCTATAAAGAAGTTTGGTTAGGGTGCTACAAAGACACTAACTCGGTGACAATACATTTGTCTCATGTTTTTTTTTTTGTTGCTGATCTACGTTTTGAACCGAACACTTTTGGGCATGACAAGATGAAAAGAGGTTGCAATAAAATTCGACGGTGATGAGTTTCTAACGAGGTGTAAATGGTGTTAAGGTTTCAGATTTTGGGATAAAAATATAGAAATTTCCATGAGGCTAGACTCACTTGGTATCTTTTTAACTTAGTAAGATGTAC
>NW_010935865.1:0-325 GCF_000633955.1 Camelina sativa | reverse complement strand
CCCCCAAATCGACTAAACCCTAAATTGCTCATAACTCTCTCATTTCAACTTNCTTCGTTTTGAGTGATTCCAAGCTCTAATCCACTCGATTTTCTCTCCTCTACCTGGATCTAGTGTCAATTTCGTGTTTGGGAGTGATGACAGCCAACAAGAGGACTCGAAAGAACGACGGCGAAGCTTCTTCTTCAGCTCAGCCACCTCGTCAATCCGACCGCCGTCCGCCTCCGCGAGCTCCGGCGAACCTTCCCCAGCCTCCACGACGTTCGACGACGGCCTCCGCAACCTTACCTGACCTCTCTCTTCCATCTCCCATTCAATCAAGGTT
>NW_010935864.1:0-325 GCF_000633955.1 Camelina sativa | reverse complement strand
CTTCTCAAAACAGAAGGTTGATCCTTGCCTTGCATCTTATGAGGTGGCTCTAAGTAGAGTGTTTAAAGCTAAAATTGCCAGTATTCTCGTCTGAGGAAGTTGACTTTTCAAGTTTTTCAGGAAGTGGCCTGGAAAATACCAACATGATCTTAGTTAAGAAGGAGAAACACAAATAACATGAATACAAAGCCTTCCCATATATTCTACCAATAAAAATTTGTACCGGCAGTTCTATCAAGGATTTTGAAGGAGAATCTTGGGTCAATCCTAGAGGACAAAGCTAGCAGAAGGAGCACTCTGTTAGCCATCAAGTTGTACCTGGAAT
>NW_010935863.1:0-325 GCF_000633955.1 Camelina sativa | reverse complement strand
TGTGCCAAGGCTAAGCGATTCTAAGAACCCTAATCTTTTGAGTTTTTTGCTTAATTTCGTTTGTCTAGTTTTAGGGTTTGAATTTTTGAGTTTCGTTAGTGTCTAGATCAAATTTTGTGAGTCTAGGGATTAGTTTTGTGTTGATTTCTTTGATTTTGGTTCGCTGTTTAACCCTTTGTGTCTTTGATTTGTGGTGTGTTTAGTCTTCGTGTGAGTCTTGCTTAGTTTTAGGGTTTGAAATTTTCCTTATTGTTCGTTTGTGTTTAGTATTCAGAGTTTTAGAGTTTATTTTTGTTTCTCATTCAAAGAACAAGTTACTGCGAGT
>NW_010935862.1:0-325 GCF_000633955.1 Camelina sativa | reverse complement strand
TATGATGCAGCCAGTCAATTTGAACCTAGATGAAGAGACTTTAATGAGAATTGTGGCATTTTGGAGATCATCTCTCAGTACAAATACGCAAAGTAGCCAATATTATTTTGATCATTTTGAAATTCACCCAATTAAGGTTTGCTCTATCATTTGCACTAATTTCCTTCTTTTTCAAATTCTACTCTATGTTGTGTTTAAATTAGTAAATCACTATTTCTCTTCTTTTCAATTAGATTACTGCCAATTTTCTTCCTGGGAGTTCATATTCGAGCTATAATTCATCTCAAGAAACTCTGAGGTCATTGCTGCATAGTGTGGTTAAGGT
>NW_010935861.1:0-325 GCF_000633955.1 Camelina sativa | reverse complement strand
CTCAGGATTGCCTGTGCGTAGAACACCAGGCACTGCTGTGCCAGCACATGTAAGAGGCGAATTAAACACAGCGATTATTGGTTTAGGTGATGATGGTGGCTATGGCGGAGGGTGGGTTCCTCTTGTGGCTCTTAAAAAGGTTTTGCGTGGTATCCTTAAATATCTTGGAGTACTGTGGCTATTTGCTCAGTTACCAGATCTCTTAAGAGAGATCTTAGGTTCAATCTTGAAGGATAACGAAGGCGCTCTCTTGAATTTAGACCAAGAACAACCAGCCTTGCGCTTTTTTGTTGGGTAAGCCAAACCAAGAAACTTGAGCAAATCA
>NW_010935860.1:0-325 GCF_000633955.1 Camelina sativa | reverse complement strand
CGAGTTAGGACATTATGCGAACTCATGTCCATCGAGGCCGGCCAAACCANGCCCAAACTGTGAACCGTGCCCAGGCAGCGAATCAAGTGAAGGAACCCCCAGCAAAGAAGCAAGCAACCCCAGCAAATGTTTTTGCTTTAGGAGTAGAGCCACCTAAACCTCCACAGGCCGCGAAGGGCCCTATAACAGGTTTGATTGGGCTCTAACTCTCTTGTGATTGTTAGTGTTTGGTTGTGTGTTTTGCATGGTTAGTTTAGCATTGCATTTTGTTATATTTTCTTTGCGTTTAGGAACATTACTTGTTGGTGGTAACCCCACACATGTA
>NW_010935859.1:0-325 GCF_000633955.1 Camelina sativa | reverse complement strand
GTAGTCATATCCACTTTCAACAAAATAAATCTAAAGAATGAAAACTCAAAAAACATGTTTGTAATCAGTGATCACATAATTTTGAAAATATACTAAATTAAAAAAAAAAAAAAAAGTCTGAAAATTAATGGAAAAAAGGCTTGATAGTGGTGACGACCTTCTTGACTTGGTCGAGAAATGACAAATACGACACGGTTCCGTCGTTTCCTGCGAGAACCCTGTACTTATCCTTCCTTGTGAAGTTAGTGCACTCAAACCCTAACGTAGCGGCCAAGATCCTCTGTACATAATTGGCAACGTCATAAGGGCTCTTCCCTGACGAACA
>NW_010935858.1:0-325 GCF_000633955.1 Camelina sativa | reverse complement strand
AAAGAAGCTTAAAGCACTAAAACCTCTATTAAGGTCTTTAAGTCGTCAAAAGCTTAGTAAACTCTCAGAGCAGGTGGAGGTTTCCCACAAGGACCTTTGCCAGAAACAACTCGCTACGCTCTCAAATCCCTCGTCGGCTGCGAAGGAGGCTGAGGACCAGGCATTTCAGCGGTGGGATCATATGTCTGATCTGGAGGAATGTTTTTTGAAACAACAGTCCAAGTTACACTGGCTATTGGTGGGTGACAAGAATAACAAATTTTTTCACAAAGCTGTCAAGGCTCGACAAGCCCTTAATGCTATTCGAGAGATTCTCTGTCAGGAT
>NW_010935857.1:0-325 GCF_000633955.1 Camelina sativa | reverse complement strand
GGATTAAATCCGAGACTCAACATCTCATCCCGAACCATAAAAGCATGCTTTGTATCCCCTTTCTTACTATACCCACTTATTAGAGTGTTGTAACTAATGTGGTCAGGTTTGATTCCTCTTCTCTTCATCTCCCCCATCAGCTCACGAGCTTCCTCAAACTTTCCTTCTCCACAGAGCCCTCGCATCAAGCAATTGTATGTCACATCATCAGGATTGACATTCATCCTGTCCATCTCCTTAAGCAGTGAAAACGCACGGTCCATGTTGCCTGTAGCACAGTGACCATCCATCAAGGTGTTCATCATCACAAGATCAGGCTTCATTC
>NW_010935856.1:0-325 GCF_000633955.1 Camelina sativa | reverse complement strand
CACAACAAAAACACACGTACAATATGTTAGCTCGCCACTAGAGAAAATTTAATTTCTAGTGGCGTTATCTTTACGCGTCCATGTTAATTATTGCCTCTCTCCATATCCACCTGATAATAAATAAGATTATAATTAGATTAATAACATCACAGTAGATTTATTATTATCAGCAAAAGAAAGTGACATACGTACATTGAATTTTCCTACAAATGTGGCAAATCATATTCTTTCAAGCGCTTGGCTTGTTCTGGAAGATGAAATTTAAGCACGTGTAGATGGTACTACTACATGCAGGTGGACCATTTATAGAGAACTCCGAAACCGA
>NW_010935855.1:0-325 GCF_000633955.1 Camelina sativa | reverse complement strand
CAGCTCAATGCTTGCTTGAGATTTGTTGACCAAGTTAGATAACCACATGGGGTGCATGCAAGAAAGCTTTTCTGGCCAAGTTCTTCTCTAATGCAAGGACTGCTAGGCTGAGGAATGAGATTTATGGGTTTGCTCAAAGGAATAATGAGAGCTTTTGTGAAGCTTGGGAGAGGTTTAAAGGATTCCAAACTCAGTGTCCTCACCATGGNTTCAGCAATGAGTCACTTCTAAGCACCTTGTATAGAGGAGTGCTTCCTAAGATAAGATTGCTAAGATCAACTAGATCACCTTGATGAGTTTGACAGAATATGTGGACTCACTAAGA
>NW_010935854.1:0-325 GCF_000633955.1 Camelina sativa | reverse complement strand
TTTATCCTTGCGAACTGGAGAGGATTTTCAGGTGGGCAGAGAGATCTTTTCGAAGGAATACTTCAGGCTGGTTCAACTATAGTAGAAAATCTGAGAACATATCGGCAGCCAGTGTTTGTGTACATCCCAATGATGGGAGAGCTGCGTGGTGGAGCGTGGGTTGTTGTTGACAGCCAAATAAATTCGGATTATGTTGAAATGTATGCTGATGAAACTGCTCGTGGAAATGTGCTTGAGCCAGAAGGGACGATAGAGATAAAATTTAGAACGAAA
Organism: Camelina sativa; assembly: GCF_000633955.1. Lineage (NCBI taxonomy): Eukaryota > Viridiplantae > Streptophyta > Magnoliopsida > Brassicales > Brassicaceae > Camelina > Camelina sativa. Next base: position 52 of record NW_010935854.1, on the reverse strand, counting down.
GAGCTGTTAGAGTGCATGGGAAGGTTGGACCAGAAGCTAATCAGTCTCAAAG
>NW_010935853.1:0-325 GCF_000633955.1 Camelina sativa | reverse complement strand
TGCTTTCCCGTAGCATACCTTGTTGTCGATCTATGTTTTCGATTGTCCGAAGACTGCAGTTGGAACATAATCACTCATCGTTGCTCTGTTGTTGCAAAGTCTATTTGAAAACCCTGCCATTAGTATTTTTTAGGATCCATACCTCTAACCGCCAAAGACTGATGAGGACCGGCATTATGACCTCTTCTCTATTGAGAGATGGTTACCGGTTCCTCTTAAGCTTTCATTATCTATTTCAGCTGCGCCCTCAAATGTAACGACTACTACCTTGCAATAGCTGTTCTGAAACTGAAAGAACCAGGAAGTTCGGCATTATGATCTTCTC
>NW_010935852.1:0-325 GCF_000633955.1 Camelina sativa | reverse complement strand
TATATGATCATAAAGATTGAGCACATGATCTTTTGATTAAAGTATTCAGACATCTGTAGATTTTTCGAATAGACATCTTGCTATTTTGCGATACTCGAGATTGTTTTGTAACATTGAACGACAAGAACACACAGAGAGATAGAGAGATCTCTAGTTGCTAGCTCCGTGTTCTTACCACAAGGAGAGATAATTGAAGGGTTTTAATTTGTAGAGAGAATCTTTTTTCTTATATGAACAAAAAAAGATTAATGTTGGGTTACACTTTGCAAAGTGAGAGAAACTTTGAGGACGAGCCCCCATCTTTATTTATGCTTGCTTGTAGCTA
>NW_010935851.1:0-325 GCF_000633955.1 Camelina sativa | reverse complement strand
GAAAAACTGGTCAGCTCCGAACAGGAGGTTAAAAAGCTCGATGACCTGGTCCGCTACTTGGCAGCCGAGTTGACTAATCTGGATAAAAAGAATTTGACCTTCACGGAGAAGTTTGGTCAACTTAGTGGCCTATATGATACCCACTTTCTGTTGCTGCAAAAAGACAGAGATCTTGCAATTGATCGTGCTCAAAGATCATTCGATCAACTCCAGCGTGAGTTCTTTAGCGTAACTGCCAAAAAAGAAGCTTTGGAATCAGCAGGAAAGGAACTAAACGAGAAAATAGTTGAGCTCCAGGCTGATAAGGAGTCTTTAATATCTCAAG
>NW_010935850.1:0-325 GCF_000633955.1 Camelina sativa | reverse complement strand
TTCGGTTGTTTTTAGCTGTCTACAAGAGCTTCATGGAGGTGATTGCATATTTTCCATTTTTAACTGAAAAATTTAGTTTCCTTTTATCATTGTTGGCTTGCTCTAAGTGCCATTATTTGGTTATTCTTCATATGGATATCAATTCTTGTTTGTTTTGATGACTTTATGTTGCTTAATATTAACAGGCAATTGATGCTGTGGACAACGGAATAAATCGGTATGATACAGACCAGCCTCCAAGATATGTGAACAACACACATCTCTCCCCAAGGGTTGGGAGATTAAATCTGGATTGGATTGACCCTGACCAGTCACAAGAGAAGGA
>NW_010935849.1:0-325 GCF_000633955.1 Camelina sativa | reverse complement strand
GAGAGGAAGAGATTGTGAGCATCAACGGCCATTGAAGAATGGAGAGATGTTTAGAGATGATGATGATGGAGAGGAGAAGAGGAAGTTAAAGAGGAAGATGGAAAATTAGAAATGCATGCGTTTCGGTTTTTTGTTTTTTTTTGGTGGCTTTTTTGATGTGCGTGAACAAGAGAGAGAGAGAGAGCTTTGCTTTTTTTTTCTTTTTTGTTTTTTAATTTGGTGAGAGGAAAGAAGACCAAATCGAAACGAACCTCAACCAAATGGTTGTTTCCTATTTATACACATCGATGCGACGAACGTGAAGAGAGAGATTTATGGCAGAGAG
>NW_010935848.1:0-325 GCF_000633955.1 Camelina sativa | reverse complement strand
TTTCCCACATGTGGAAATCAAAAAGTTGTACAGATTTACCTATACAGCCAACAACACAAGCCACAGATGAACCGAATCATTCAAGTAAAGTGTAGAATTATTTGACAAAGAATCCCTTAATCTACTGATAGACTCTCAAAAAACTAAGACCATGCCAAAACAAAAGAAAGATAAGAGGAAATAATACATCTGGAGCAATTCCCATGGCCTTCATTTCTTCACGGAAAAAGAAAGCATCACTCAAACGAGCACCCTTCATCGTTCCCACAACAAAGGAATGGAATATATCAGCTGTAGGCTGCACACCATCTAGCTTCATATCATC
>NW_010935847.1:0-325 GCF_000633955.1 Camelina sativa | reverse complement strand
GATCCGGCACAACTTGGTCTCTCTCCGTTCCTTGGAGATAGTATTGTATGATTTTGGCGTGACCCTTTTTCGAAATCCACCCGATCATCGCGCTTGATCCAACCATTCTCCCGTCTTTCGAGAATCCTATCCCAACCCATCCGGTTGCGTATAAAGCTGATACTATGATCGTCATCACATTGTCTCTGCTTTCTGAGTACTGCAAAACAGAGACATTAGAAATCAAAATCATGGATTGGTTTGAAAAGCAAAGAAAGTAAAAATCAAAATGTGTTATGGTAATGTTTTACCCGTAAGACGAACGTGTTCCAAAGAGGAGTACATG
>NW_010935846.1:0-325 GCF_000633955.1 Camelina sativa | reverse complement strand
GCAACTTGAAATAAAACAAGAGATTTAACAAGTTTTATTTTAAGTATCCGGCAAGCATCCCTTCCTCAACCTCTCACGAACATCCGCTTTGCAGCCACATAGGCATACAATCGGACTTCACCCCAATGTCACACCGTCGTGTCGACAGCCTCGGCCAGGGTAGCGCACCCAATAACCTCCGAGCTCTTCGTAGCCAACCCTACAACACACGAACATGGGTTGCATGTCACGGTTGCATGTGGTACGGATTGGAAGGATGTCAATACCAAGTTCCCATACGCTTAGCCGGAATCCCTCACGGTCTAAAGACGTATTATAACCTCTC
>NW_010935845.1:0-325 GCF_000633955.1 Camelina sativa | reverse complement strand
TTGAATTTTTTTTTTTTTTTTTTTTTTTTTTGTTTCTGGGTTAATTTAGCTTAGCTCATTTCACCCTTTAGCTGATTCGAATTTGTGGTCTTACATACTCACTCAGATTGTTGCAAGAAAAGGGAAGAATATGTATTCCTGGAAAGGTTTTGGAGAGGTTCCTCGCTCTCTAGATAAACTCAAGGTACTTGATTTTAATTGAATCTTGTTTGGTCTCTATTTCTGCTTCTTTTGAATAAATCCCGAGAATGGTTCTGAAACTAGTCTTGGTTTCTTGTTTTGTTTACAGGAAGAGGGAATGAGAGAGAAGCTTTGTATCTCAAGT
>NW_010935844.1:0-326 GCF_000633955.1 Camelina sativa | reverse complement strand
AAAATATAGAGAGTGGCTAAACAGTCTTAAAAGAGTAGCTAAATCAGATGTTAGTCACAAAGTCTTCAGATATATGTCACAATATAGTCACAATTTGTGACTACTTTCTTACGTGGTAGGGGTAAAAAATGTGGACGCAAATAAGTCCTCAATATGCGACGTTTTTGCCACTATCCTTACCGACTATAGAGCTGGTCATAGAGTAGTCGCAAAATTGGGACTATTATGAAACGACTTTGTTTTCGACGCAAAATAGTCCTACTGTAGTCACTTATTTGTGACCCTTTTATGACGTTTATGTTTCGTCGTTAATAAGCGACGTTTTT
>NW_010935843.1:0-326 GCF_000633955.1 Camelina sativa | reverse complement strand
CATGGTTATGATGCCTCACAGAACTCGTATTGTTTTCAAATTTTTTTTATCGAGTTAAATGGTCACATAAGGGCACTTAGGAATTCCGGTTCATTCAACACTTTAGGTAGATGAGATTAAGTTACCTTGCTATCAATGACTGCAGATGTCTGGTCGAGGTTCGGTGAGAACTGGATCGGGAGACTCTTCACCAGAGCAAGAGGAGAACTGGGGCCAACCGTATGGTCAAGAGGAGAGTTGGGGTCAACCGTTTGGTTCGGAGGAATGGGGTCCGTATAGTTATGACGAGCCAAGCTATGGTGCTGCTCGTGGTTATCAGGCACCAA
>NW_010935842.1:0-326 GCF_000633955.1 Camelina sativa | reverse complement strand
TTGCTGCCACTTCATTTGTTGTGTGATGGCAAGTGGTGGCACCATGACTCCGCCACCTCTCTTTGAGTCTTTGAGTCTTTGAGTCTTTGAGTCTTTGTGTCATGTTTTCTTTCTTTTTTTCTTTTTTTGATGAAAAACATATCTTTGTGCCATCATGTTACTCTTTAAAACATATCCAAAAAAAAAAAAATTTAATTAGAATGATTAGAGTCTATTAATGTGCTTAGAAGAAAATCACTAAACATGAATTTGTATTGACCATATTTAAAACCAACTAATTAATAATTTAATTTAAATCATACAAATATTTTAAGATTTATAATATA
>NW_010935841.1:0-326 GCF_000633955.1 Camelina sativa | reverse complement strand
TTCATTGGCTACTACTAGTTTGCTCCCTGGGATGAAACATCTCTACACGGAGATGTTGGATGTGGTTTCACCAGGCGTTCACACTTTTAACACAATGGTTCATGCGTATTCTAGTCATGGGTATATGGTGGAGTCCAATCAGTTTGTGTGTAAGATGATTCAGTCTGGTTTTGCTCCTAATCTTTCCACATTTACGTCTTTGATTATGGGTTACTCTGTCACCAAAGATTTGGAGGCTGCTCTTAGGGTTTTTCATAAGAATATAGTGGAACATGAGTGTGTTCCTGATTCCAAATGCTATGAACACCTCATTTTGGGGCTTTGTT
>NW_010935840.1:0-326 GCF_000633955.1 Camelina sativa | reverse complement strand
TCCAGAGCTCGCTCCCAAGGAGTATGGAATCCTTATGAAAAAGACCAGATGATGAAACGAAGGAGAATCTTTGTCATTAATATCCTACAGGGTGCAATGAAAGGTCTAGCCTTTATGCATGCTAATGATAGGTTACATCAAAGTCTCGGGCCATCCTCAATTGTTCTCAAGTATGCCCCCCTATGAACGCCTGAAAGTGATTGCACACACACAGACACCCATCTCTCTCAGTACAAGTGTATCATCTCTCCGCTAATTTTGCCGATTTTTTTTCCTGTCAAAATGATCTTTAGTACACCAGCAGAACGAGAAGCTATCTATTTAAT
>NW_010935839.1:0-326 GCF_000633955.1 Camelina sativa | reverse complement strand
ACGAAGCAACAGAAAGAGGAGATCAGGAAGAAGCTTGAGGATCAGCTTAACGTGGTCAGAGGTATGGTAAAGAAGATAGAGGATAAAGAGGGTGAGATTGGTGCATACAATGATTCTCGTGTTTTGATTAACACTGGTATTAATAATGGTGGAGGAAGGATTCTCTCTGGGTTTGCCTCAGCTGGACTTCCTCGTGAGGTCATCAGAGCACCAAGGCCTGTAAATCAACTAAGCATATCAGTGTTGGAGAATACTCAGGGAGTCCATGAGCATGTGGAGAAAGAGAAAAGAACGCCCAAGGCAAATCAGTTTTATAGAACTTCAGA
>NW_010935838.1:0-326 GCF_000633955.1 Camelina sativa | reverse complement strand
TGACAAGGTTAGGTTATATACAGATTTGAACCACACAAGATTATACTCATACAAAACCTTCTTACTCAGAGAAAGAGATCGAAATTCAGAGGTTTCGGACTTTTGTGAGACGGAGAACCGACGATCCGGGGTTTGAAATGTCCAGCGCGTCCCGCCTCTCGTCCAAGAAACCGTCAGGGAGAATGAAAGAGAAAGGGATTAGAGAAAGAAAGAGAGACTGAGGAACAAACAACAGAGTAATTAAAGATGAACTATGGCTAACTTGTAATACTACTCGTTGAGAGAGAGAGAGTGAAATCGGCGGACTAGAGAGAATCAGAGAAAGA
>NW_010935837.1:0-326 GCF_000633955.1 Camelina sativa | reverse complement strand
AACTTGAACTCCATGCGCAAATTCAAGAAATCCCATAATATTGGACCCAGGGTCACCAACCATTGCACCCCGAGGACCAGGTCATAACTATCCAACGGTATCGATCTCACCTCTGTGACAAACGCATACCCTTGCATCCTACATGAAAAACCCGAACACTTGTGTTTGGAAATGATCGAGCCACTGAAAGCTCCAATCACGCGTATTGGCTTAATGGGTTCCAGGAGACTGCCTATCTCGTTAGCCACAACTACACTGAGAAAACTGTGTGTACTACCGGGATCGATCAACACATGAAGCTTTCGCTTACCGTAGTATGCAGTCAT
>NW_010935836.1:0-326 GCF_000633955.1 Camelina sativa | reverse complement strand
CTCCTGATCCAATAGCAACCACAGCTCGAGGTCCCGAAGAATCCAGTCCGGAAACAGTTAAAAGGNGCTAAAAGGTGACCTCACTGAGTCCATTTTCATCAATGGCAAGTTCCCGGATCAAGAAATCAAGATCGGAGTGGGATTGGATAGCGAGCTCCGTGCCGCCCTGATAACCTTCCTAAAAGAAAGAATGGCCACCTTCGCGTGGTCTGTAGACGAGATGCCCGGCATCAGTCCAGAAGTTATCTCCCACGAGCTGAATGTGGACCTTACGTTCCAACCTGTAAAGCAGAAGCGAAGGAAGCTGGGTCCTGAGCGAGCTGAAA
>NW_010935835.1:0-326 GCF_000633955.1 Camelina sativa | reverse complement strand
GCAACTTGCAAGTAACCAAATCTTATTTTGATCGTGCCTATTAATTACGTTCTTCATATATATATATACGTATTGATATTTTTCATCTATAACCTACTTCTTAAGTTCTTATATTCATAATATAAATTTGAAATAACCATGATATTTTTGGGTTTTTTTTTCCACATTTGATTTTATATTAGAATGTATATATTTCTGACTTTATTAGCTTGAATTTATTTGAGTGGTGGCCTACATGAACTGAGTCAACCGACCATGGCTTCTTTAAACATTTATAAGAGTATGAAATAAGAATATCCTTTATTAAAAAGCATATCCGTTTCCTT
>NW_010935834.1:0-326 GCF_000633955.1 Camelina sativa | reverse complement strand
AGATACAGTTCACAATCTCCTGTTCCAATTGGTGCAAGTTGACCCAGCATTATATTCTCAGTAACACCCCGCAAGCAGTCTGTCTCAGCATAAGCTGCAGCATCTAACAGAATATCAACTGTTTCTTCAAAAGAGCATCTCATCAGAGGCCCAGTGTCATTTCTATTGATACCATGTCGAGTGATAGCCATTAGATGACCGCGATATGTCATGGTATCACACAAGATGGCAAGATGGCGGTAATTCACATAAGAGCCATCAAAGGAAATCACAACCCGGAGTTCATCCAACAAAGCACGGCGAACTGCCTCGATTCCGAGAACTTC
>NW_010935833.1:0-326 GCF_000633955.1 Camelina sativa | reverse complement strand
GTCATATCTCTATCTGCTATGAATATGTCGCTCTGGCCTCTAGGGTGTAGTGCTTATTCCGTTTATTCCTTATATTCTGCATAGATCTATTCATTGCAGAATCTTGGTTTTCTCTGGGTCAACTTTTTTTGGTGTCTGAATATTATGGATTAGCTGCCCGGAGAAGCTGAAGGAGTCCACAACAATTCTTCCACGAAGTTAGTTGCTGCATGGGGTGCTTACGACGCAGTAGAGGCATCTGAAAAATGTAAGGATAGTGTTTTAATATGCAAATGAGAGAGGGTAGAGCTACAACTGAATTGGTGGTGTTTATGGAGAACGATGTG
>NW_010935832.1:0-326 GCF_000633955.1 Camelina sativa | reverse complement strand
GTGTGTTTGTCATTACTCATTAGTAGGTGTTTTCAGATTTTTTTTTTCCTTTTATTTGACTATAATTTGGTCTAGAATTTGGGATTTGTAGATACAATTAAGTGGGTTCATGATTTGACCAAAACAAAATGGGTAACAGGAATGTTTGCATAATCTAAAGATTATTAGATTAAGACCCTTGCTAGAGCACGGGTTGAAATTCATTTTATTTATATTGTAATTTTTATATAAGATATAATTTATGTGATTGTTTTTAAATATTTTTTTGATAAAACACTATGCAATAAAATCATATGCAAAATATGATGGCTTGAAAAAAGACACAT
>NW_010935831.1:0-326 GCF_000633955.1 Camelina sativa | reverse complement strand
TTATCGTTTCCGTCGCAGACGAAAAGCCGTTATAACGGGAAATTCTCGTACTGTTTGGTTGACCGGACGAGTTCCGGTTCTTCTTCTAAACCACCGTCAACCATCGTCTTCGGAGACGACGCCGTTCCGAAAACCTCCGTTTTCACGCCGTTGCTGACGAACCCGAAACTCGACACGTTTTACTACTTGCAGCTTCTTGGAATCAGCGTTGGCGGTTCGCGCGTTCGTGGCGTTTCGGAGTCGCAGTTCAAGCTCGACGCCACCGGAAGTGGCGGAGTCATCATCGATTCAGGTACCTCGGTTACTCGGCTGACGCAACCTGCTTA
>NW_010935830.1:0-326 GCF_000633955.1 Camelina sativa | reverse complement strand
ATTCACGGCATGCCTCCGATATCCTCTTCTTGTCGTCTTCGTTTCCGGAGAAGAGGCTGTCTAGGTCTATGACCGGGATATTTAAGGCGGCAGCTTCCGGCTGGTGGTTGATGATGGTGGTTTGAGAGCGTTGAGATGGCGGCTTGATGTAACGGTCAGGTAGGGTGGTGAGGTTGCTCTCGGCTAGGGATTGGACTCGGACGATGAGTTCTGGCCACTTTTCACCGAGGCCATTCTTGTTTTTGACTTCTTCTTCTTGGTCGCTGAAGCCGTTCTTGCTCTCGTCTTGGTTGTTCATGTTGTCTGTTCTGGCTTATTAATCTTGC
>NW_010935829.1:0-326 GCF_000633955.1 Camelina sativa | reverse complement strand
TTTAGTCCCAAGAGTCTATAACGCCATTAACAAACCTCCAAACCATTGCAAAAAGAAAAGAAAAAAAACGAACACTTTTAGGCTCTCTGTTTCGGGCTCTGTTTTCTTTGCTGTGGTGGTTTGGGGTTGGTTGGTTGTGTGATGAGAATTGAGAGAGTGGTGGTTAGGTATCACATCGAAGGAAGGGGGCAAAGGCAAAGATATATTCGGTGGAGAAGAAGAGAATATACCAACAGTATCAGTAGTATCCCACACACAACACATCACTCTCCCCCTTTTTTTCTTCCTCTCCTCGTCTTCTTTCCCTTTCCTACCCATCTTATTTT
>NW_010935828.1:0-326 GCF_000633955.1 Camelina sativa | reverse complement strand
AACACAAAGAACTTCAATGAGATCACTTCAATTGAGGTAATATTATATTGTCAAAGACTTTGTTGTAGCTGCTTAACCCAATAGTTTGGTCATTTTATATTGATCTGTGATTTGTTGATTTGGTATGTTTCAGGAAGCGAAAGAATTGTGGAAGAGGATACAGGAGAGGCAAGGAGAGAACAAATGGAGGCCAGAACTCGAAGAGGAGTATGAAGATCGTGAAGGTAACATTTACAACAAGAAGACTTACTCTGATCTCCAGCGCCAAGGTCTCATCTGATGGGATCACAATCCTCAGGGTTTTAGATGAAATCTTCTCTCTCTCT
>NW_010935827.1:0-326 GCF_000633955.1 Camelina sativa | reverse complement strand
AGCTTCAACGGTGCCTCTAACCTCTCCCAAGCTGGTGGACTTGCTTGCCTCTCCCCTGAAGGGCTTGAGGCAATGCGCAAAGTGATTGGATTCTATAAGGAAAACACCAACATAATCATCGACACATTCACTTCGCTAGGCTACAATGTGTATGGAGGGAGGAATGCACCGTATGTTTGGGTAGAGTTCCCGAAACAGAGTTCGTGGGATGTGTTCTCAGAGATTCTAGAGAAGACACATGTGGTTACAACTCCGGGGAGTGGGTTCGGACCGGGAGGTGAAGGGTTTGTTCGTGTTAGTGCCTTTGGACACAGAGACAACATATT
>NW_010935826.1:0-326 GCF_000633955.1 Camelina sativa | reverse complement strand
GACCAGATGGGTAAATGTGTGAATTGAGTTGGTTACAGTATTAAATGTTTCATTTACTATAGTCTATTTAGGTGATTAAAAAGTGCAACCAATCAGTAGCTGCATTTTTAAATAAACTAATAAATACACAATATTTTAACAGAAGCCTGAACTAATTAACCATTTTGTGTGATTGGTACAACCACTTTGATATCCAACATAAAGCTCATTTCCTATCCATATTGCTGTAACGGTGGATTTTGTTTCCGCCGTTACACAATTACAACGTTCAAAGTTTTGTAGTCGTGGGGATATATGAGATTGTTTGTTCACTCATCACTATAAAC
>NW_010935825.1:0-326 GCF_000633955.1 Camelina sativa | reverse complement strand
GGTGATAATGGGTCCCCTTGGCGGAGGCCTCTTGTTGGTCGAATATCTCCATACGGGGACCCATTAATGAGGACTTGATACTGAACACTGCTCACACACTCCATAATCATAGCCCGCCAATGTTCAGAGAAGCCCAAGGATTGCATAGCATCATCTAGAAACTGCCACTCAACTCTATCGAAAGCTTTTGATAGATCAGTTTTGATGGCTATAAACTCCTCCGCACATTTATTATTTGAGCTAAGCGCATGAAGGAGTTCATGAGCTATCAGGATATTATCAGTGATAAGTCTTCCCTTGATAAAAGCTGCTTGCGTTTCTGAAAT
>NW_010935824.1:0-326 GCF_000633955.1 Camelina sativa | reverse complement strand
ATCCCGACAAATCTATCGTCGTGAGGCATGTAAGCGGCTGAACAAAAGAATAAAAAGACAACAAGGAGAAAGTGTCAAGAATAAGATATGTTCATCTAAAATGATTTACCTTTCCCAAAGTTATAGAATTAGTTATACCATTACCTGCACTCCTTCCCATAGTTTCTGACTCTTGATTTCTTTCATATGAAGAGTTTTGAGATTCTCTAAACGCAGGTTAGAGGGGAATTCTTCAGTAGCTGTTCGATTTAGATTAAGCCATGTAATATTACTTGAGATATCAGGAAACCTTCTTAGCCGTGAGCATCCACCGAGATCGAGCCTGT
>NW_010935823.1:0-326 GCF_000633955.1 Camelina sativa | reverse complement strand
GATAAAGAAGCAGAGAAAGAGGGTGATGGTTCGAGGAGAGGGCTTCGATTCCCTGCAAATTCTCCATTGGGTTTAACCATGGTATCTCTGACTTTAATCTCTCATTGATTGTTATCTTCTTCTGATTATTGCTTTCGATTCTCTGAGTTTTGTTCATCTCTTGTTGATTGTGTCTGCCTGTGTAACCAACCAAGCTCCACCTTCTAATATGCGTTAGTTATGAGATTCCTGTATGACTTGGAGAAACAAAGAGTTTTGGAGTCAGTTTTGATATCTTTAGTTGTGCAATGTAGCAACCATGCGCCTCGTGCTGAGTTTCTTCTCTT
>NW_010935822.1:0-326 GCF_000633955.1 Camelina sativa | reverse complement strand
AGCCTTCAAGGGGAACCAAGCCGCAGTGTGTTTCCTTGAAGAGGAGCATGAGAAAGACGATGCATGGCTTCAGTCTCTGGCTGCTGAGTTTGACCTTCCCTTGACTTGTTTTCTTACTTCGATCATCGGCTCCAGTCCACCACGCTTTCTTCTCCGGTGGTTCACTTCTGTAGCTGAGGTCTGTCTTGCATATTATTACACTACTCCTCCCTCTGTTTCATATTATAAGATGTTTTATTTTTACTTTATTTGATTTTTTACAGATGGATATATGTGGTCATGCAACATTAGCATCTGCTCACAGTATCTTCTCAAACAGTTTGGCT
>NW_010935821.1:0-326 GCF_000633955.1 Camelina sativa | reverse complement strand
AAATCGCACACTGTCTGGATTGGCAAAAACTCATCTGTGTCTGTAATTTCAAGGGTTAGCATGAGAGACTGGAGCCGGTCATAACAGAACTTCAGTGTTTTCTGCTCAATTCCAGCCTGAGAATTCAGCGACGATACAAAGCTAACAGGGCTTTCTTTCTCTACGTTCTCAGTGTCCAGCCGTACCCCCAAGTACTGAAGTAATCGGCGTAAAACATGCACAAAATGCTCAGCCCGTCTGATATTCCCCGGGACAGCCTCCTTGAGAATATCATGGGGCAGTGCAGGGTTTGCAAGCCATTGATCACCTCCTGCAGAAAAAAAATT
>NW_010935820.1:0-326 GCF_000633955.1 Camelina sativa | reverse complement strand
AGATCAGCAAATGGTCGAGGTCGGCAGTTACTTCCCAGTCTAATGGTCAACCATTTGATTAATCCATACACGAAGGAATGGCATATGCCAATTCTAGAGGAGTTTTTTGATCCGGTAGATATTCAAATCATTTTATCTATGGAGGTTAGTAAATCTTTTAAACCGGATAAACTGATCTGGCATTTTACTAAATCTGGGAAATATTCGGTAAAATCTGGCTACCGTCTCGCCCGTGATTTAATAAATGAGGTAGAGATTGGGCCGACGTGCACATCTCTTAGGGCTCAGGTTTGGAAACTTCAGGTTCCCCCAAAGATTCAGCATTT
>NW_010935819.1:0-326 GCF_000633955.1 Camelina sativa | reverse complement strand
CTTGAATTTATACTGTATATTCCTTGATTCTCTTTTACCCGCAATTTGTAGGAGCTGTGGTCGAGGCTTTTGTGAAGCTTCATGACAAGGGGTTGATATATCAAGGTAAGCTAATTTGTATTTTGGTTTCTGTTGTCTTATCTTTAAGTAGAGATGTGCTATACTCATACGACGTTTGATGATTTTGGCATTATGTTTTCCAGGATCTTACATGGTCAACTGGTCCCCTAATTTACAAACTGCTGTTTCAGACTTGGTGTGTGATGTATCTTATCTAATACTCTTGTTTGATTACTTTTTTTCTTTCTAGAAGTGACTGTATTGTT
>NW_010935818.1:0-326 GCF_000633955.1 Camelina sativa | reverse complement strand
ACTTTCCTTAACTCTTCTGAGTAAGCAATGGCCCGGTCTCTCATCCAGTCATGCTCTGCTACAATAGTTAGTGTTGGTGGCATAAATTTGAGAGGTGGACCTCGGCCTGGAACGAGCGGGTTTGCTGCCGGGTGGTCCAAGCTGAATTCTTCTTCTGACAAGAAAAGCTTCCATGCGAGAATGCACATGGCTTTGTCGTAGAAGTATGAGTTTGCTTGTTTGATCTCAGACTGTGTGGGAACACTACCGATGAAGAACGGGTACATTAGGACTTGAGCCACAACCTTGACAGGGTCTAGATTTTGACCAACTTCAATGGCTTTGCG
>NW_010935817.1:0-326 GCF_000633955.1 Camelina sativa | reverse complement strand
TGACGTTTGATTTTAGTACTTTGTTTTGCAGGCTACAGAGACTGCCTGAGGCAATAAAGAAGATCTCAAAAGTTTTAACAAATACCGAAGATCTTCCTGGATTCTTACAAAATCATTTTGTTGGACTCCTTAACAGTATTGACAGAAAAATGCTCCATGCAGATGACATTTTTCTTCAGAAACAAGCGCTGAAGCGTATTAAGCTGCTCATTGAGATGATGGGCCATTATCTCAGCACATATGTGCCTAAGCTTATGGTTCTCCTTATGCATGCCATTGACAAAGATGCACTTCAGAGCGAGGGTCTCTTGGTCTTGCATTTTTTT
>NW_010935816.1:217-326 GCF_000633955.1 Camelina sativa | reverse complement strand
GGTTTAAGTGTTGTCTAAACATTCCAAATTCATCCCAAACTCTTATAGCTAGTAAAATGCATTGGATTGTCACCCATTCTGACCCTATAAACAGTAACAAAGCTGTTTA
>NW_010935816.1:0-137 GCF_000633955.1 Camelina sativa | reverse complement strand
TAGTCAAATGAATTGGATTGTTACATATTTTGACCCTAGAAAGAGTGACATAGCTTTTTACTGCTTTGAATCAATGTTTTCTCTCGGTTGTAGCCTTTTTCTCTGTTTAAGCCTGTTTTGGGATAAAACGGGTTTAA
>NW_010935815.1:0-326 GCF_000633955.1 Camelina sativa | reverse complement strand
CCAAGATAAAAATGAGCGAGAGCACATCATCATGCGGAATTTTTCTAAAGTCTTATGGAATGTTCTGAAGCAGTACAACGCGAAACTAAAAGTAAATATCCTGAATTTGCCTTTCATTTGGCTTTGTTTTCATTGAACAATTTGTGACTAAGATAACTTCCTTGAAGCTATGATGTACCACAGTTGAAAGATATCTTTTTTTTTTGCTTTAAATCATCTTAGGTTGCAGAAGGTGAAATTTGCACTCTCAAAGATAGCCTTCGAAGAGAAGAGCTAAAGTCTCTTGGATTGGAGACAGAGTTGATCAGTCTCAAGTCCTCTTGCCT
>NW_010935814.1:0-326 GCF_000633955.1 Camelina sativa | reverse complement strand
TCACAGAGGAATAGCAGGTTTTAGTACCGAGCTGATGTATTCGCTTTTACTGATATCGATACTGGGTGCAATATGAGTGCTGTGTAGCTTTAGGAAGCCAAGTGAAGGGATTGGGACAAAGAAGAGTCAAGAAAGCGGGTTTGTGTGATTCTTACGATCATCTTGAGAGACATAGGGTCCTATTATCTCATTTTACTCTCCTGCAACTTATGATAGATAAGTTTGCAGAATATTTCTCTTGCCATTGTTATTTCTATGTAAGTTTATTACCATGTACAGAACTTCAAAGCGCCAGGCTTATTATACTCATCTTTTTCTACTTACAT
>NW_010935813.1:0-326 GCF_000633955.1 Camelina sativa | reverse complement strand
TCCTAATTATTTCTTGATTTAATAATTTGTAATTTCCTGAGAAATTCACTAGGTCTAGCTTTTTGATCTTCTGAGTTTACAACAACTTTTATTTAATACTTTGCATTGCCTTTTTAATTTAAATTAATTTGTTTAGCATAATTAAAAAACTCTATAATTTATTGTGTAGACTTGAGTCCTTGTGGAATTTGACCCCTAAGTATTACAGTGACCTCTTAATTTGAGAGAGTAGCTCTAGGGTTTAATTTGAGCATATCAAATTTTGGTGCCGTTGCCGGAAACTCTTTGATCTACCATTAGATTTGAGTTTTTAATTTCGTCTAAAT
>NW_010935812.1:0-326 GCF_000633955.1 Camelina sativa | reverse complement strand
TAGCTTTAGACTAGTAATCATTCTTCTACCTATTGTCACATAATAGGGAACAAACCCAGATCATCGTTCATGCCCACCAAAACGGCTTTAGCAGCAGTTGTTGCAGCAGTAATGGTGGTGGCGGTCCGGGGATTTGCCACAACTGAGATACTCATGGTGTTGGTTTCGGTGGTATTAGGGGCATTTTGGTGGGGTAGCTCTGGTAGTAGTGTCTTTTCTTTGGTTAAATCCTCATCCTAGGATCAATCTGTATCGTTTTTATGCATATCAAAGCCTGGATATGTTTCCTTTCTTGGAGTCTCAGTTGAGAATTGAAAAGTTCAGTG
>NW_010935811.1:0-326 GCF_000633955.1 Camelina sativa | reverse complement strand
GGGAATTTTTTGCAATCGGGATAATTTTCATTTCTCTTCTTCTTCCAAAACTCAACTAGGTTTTCTTCGAGAAAGAGAGAAAACGGCGAAATTGATCTTTGCATAGCTTTTCCGACAAATCAGAGAAGAAGACTAATTCGCGACTTCGAGCATGAGGCCAAACATTGTTGCCGAGGTGGTTCCCGTGTTTAATTTTCGTTCTGCCTGCTTGTTCTCCTTGATCTTAATTAGAAATTTATGCTGTCACTAATTATTACTCTTCACTATTGAATTTTGGAAGGGGGAATGGAATCAGAGAAACTCCTCAATCCAAGGCTTCTTTCGAT
>NW_010935810.1:0-326 GCF_000633955.1 Camelina sativa | reverse complement strand
TATCTTCAAAAGCTACAATCTAAAACTCTCTAAATTCTCAGTTATGGCATTGAGATTATACACCTCAAAAATATTAAAGAAAACTTATTAAATGAAAATGATTAATATAACTAAATCAACAAGCATGAACTTTACAAATGAAGAGAGACTGTATAAGTTTATTTTCAAAAGTTAACTTGAGCTTATTTTTAAAAATTACTTTAAAAGTTAACCGAGGCTTATTTTAAATATTTTAAATAAAATCAACTATTTTAAATCCACCATATTTTAGATTCATGAAAATGTTAAATAGCTAAAATCTTAATCAACAATATATTTTTTTTTTT
>NW_010935809.1:0-326 GCF_000633955.1 Camelina sativa | reverse complement strand
CTGCCAACACAAGACAAGTGAAGACAACGACGACTGTCTCTTCTCCAGGTGAAACCCTCTCATCGGATTCCTCTGCAACAAATACTCCGCTTGAGTCTCCGCCGTCTGACTCAGCGTCACCGGAGAAAACCCACATTGCCCAAATAAGCTTCTCCACGGCGGCGTTCTCTCCATCCAGCGGTAACGATTCGTCAACAGTTTCTGTATGGACGGTTGCACACAAAACCTCTCGACCCTCGTAACAGCTTCCGCATTACTCGAGTCCAGTGACTCGAGCAAAGTCGTGTAGTACTGAAGCGCGTTAATCACACCGTTAGGGAACGGTG
>NW_010935808.1:0-326 GCF_000633955.1 Camelina sativa | reverse complement strand
CTTGAAGCTCCATTGATGTTGAAGCTCTCCGTTGGTGTTGGTGGCTGTTTGGTTGCATGGCTTTGAACCCTCTCCAAGAACTTTTGATTCTCTCTCTTCAATTGATGCAATAACCCTGCAAAACCCTTGTTACTTTTTTTAACCTAAAGATGTCAATCTTTTGGTTTTGTTTTTTTTTTTGTTTGTTTTCATGGGTTATTTTGCATAAAGTGAAAGGAGAGATTTTATCCGCCGATTGAGCTGGCGGAGTTTGGATGAAGTTATGTAAGAAGACGAGTTTCATACTTTGAAATCTTTGGGAAGTTTTGGATTTGGTTTCATTTTGA
>NW_010935807.1:0-326 GCF_000633955.1 Camelina sativa | reverse complement strand
CATATTTACTCTTGAGGTGTTTACTAGAGAAGCGTTTTGATAGATATTGAATTTGGTTTTGGCTAAAATCGTTTATGTTCTCCGAGTTACAGCCTTTATTAGTCTTCTGATAGGAGATCAGGTTATCAAAGATTGAAGAATCCAACTTAGAGAAGCGTTTTAATAGAGATTGAATTTTGTTTTGGTCCAAAACGTTTAGTTTCTCGATTACAGGCTTTATTGGTTTTCGGATGGGAGATCTGGTTATCAAAGATTGAAGAATCTAACTTATCAACATACATGATTATAAATTCTATCGAAGCTATAGCAATCACGTACTAATATAT
>NW_010935806.1:0-326 GCF_000633955.1 Camelina sativa | reverse complement strand
GATCATCTTTGTCTAAAGAAGAAGATAAGAAGCTCAAGATGAAACCATCCAAGTCTCCTTCAAGAACCGAGTCCGGATCCGAGACCTCGTAGTTTGTTCTCAGATCCTTCACCATTCTGTATGGCTGCAAAAACAAAGAATACCCAGCTCGTTCAGCTAATAAAACTAAAAGTACAGGGGAATCATGTTAATTCGGTATTACATACATGGAGAACATAAGTTCTTATCTGGTTTCCCCAGCTGATCTCGGTAAGTGATTGTGTATGTTGAGCATTCATTGCTGTCTGACGAGCCATCTCCAGTTGGTCTAACCGTGATTGTAGTAC
>NW_010935805.1:0-326 GCF_000633955.1 Camelina sativa | reverse complement strand
CTTTGTTACTGTTTCTAGGGTCAGAATGTGTGAAAATCAAATGCATTGGATTAATTTTAAGGGTTCGAGTGTAATTTGGAGTGTTTAGACAACGCTTAACCTTGTTTTATCCCAAAACATGCTTAAACAGAAAAAACATTGATTTGAAGCAGTAAACAGCTTTGTTACTGTTTCTAGGGTCAGAATGTGTGAAAATCAAATGCATTGGATTAATTTTAAGGGTTCGAGTGTAATTTGGAGTGTTTAGACAACGCTTAACCTTGTTTTATCCCAAAACATGCTTAAACAGAAAAAACATTGATTTGAAGCAGTAAACAGCTTTGTTA
>NW_010935804.1:0-326 GCF_000633955.1 Camelina sativa | reverse complement strand
ACTATTTCTCCATCACTGAGATACAAATTGACATGTTTATCCTTATGACCTTTACTGATCCTGAGCCTGACTGCGTCGGGACTGATCTTGGTGGAGAGATAAGTCTGAGCGGCTCGGTAGATCTCGTTGTTCATACCCATGTTGTCGTCGTCGATGGTTAGAGTCAGAGTGGAGGAAGAAGAACGGAAGAACAGAGACCGGAGATTCCTGTAAATGAATTCTTGGATCGGAGCAGGGATTAGCTCGTGAGCCATTGATCGTATCATCATCATGTAACCTGCCATTGATGCGTAAGCTGTGAAAACCGATGTAGGTGAAGGAAGATC
>NW_010935803.1:0-326 GCF_000633955.1 Camelina sativa | reverse complement strand
GAAACTCAATCAGCATTTGTTCCAGGTAGGTTGATCTCAGACAATATCCTTATTGCGCAAGAAATGTTCCATGGTTTACGTACAAATCCATCGTGTAAAGGGAAATTTATGGCTATAAAAACGGATATGAGTAAGGCATATGATCGGGTTGAGTGGGACTTTGTGGCAGCTTTGTTACAGAAAATGGGTTTTGCAGAGTCTTGGGTCTCATGGATAATGTTCTGTGTCTCCTCGGTAGAGTATAAAGTTTTAATCAATGGCCAGCCGAATGGTTTGATAGTCCCGCACAGGGGATTACGACAGGGGGATCCTTTATCCCCTTATTT
>NW_010935802.1:0-326 GCF_000633955.1 Camelina sativa | reverse complement strand
GTGAACCACATGCGCCTGCTGCATGGTCAACCTGACCTGGTCAAAGTTGGGGAAATCGAGGATGTAGCCAGTGACTGACACTGCAATGCCCAGCACTGTAACTCCACCCCAGAACCACACCTTTTCACCCATGTTGAAGCGACCTGCTGGAACGTGACCCAGCAAACCACCTGCCTTTTTCAGCCACAACATGTCGTTTTTCTCCGGCAGGTTGTCTTTGACATACATGATGAAGAAAACAATGATGCTGACGGAAAAAAGCGGGCCTACAAAGTTGTGAACGTTCTTGCAAAGAATTGCGATCCAGGAGAACGCTGTCAAACCAA
>NW_010935801.1:0-326 GCF_000633955.1 Camelina sativa | reverse complement strand
TGTTGCTCAGCAAGATCTCTCGCCGTCCAACCATGCATATCCTGTTTGTTAACGTCCGCACCTTGATCCAGAAGATACTTTACCATCTCAATGTTCTCTTCGCATACAGCGGTATGGAGTGCAGAGGTGCCTGTGGCTCTGGGACGTGTAACGTCTCCACCATGTAGAACAATTTCTTTTAGTAGTTTCAAGTTGCCTTGTTCAGCGGCGGTGCAAGCAAAATGACCCACATCCCCTGCGTCTATGGTACTGCCATTTTCTAACAGTACCTTTACAACTTTCTCATGCCCTTCCACCATTGCTTCCCACAATGGTACACTCCCTTC
>NW_010935800.1:0-326 GCF_000633955.1 Camelina sativa | reverse complement strand
TAGTGGTGAATAGTTTTTGAGAAAGTAGGTGTAGGTGCAAAAATCTCGTAAAAAAATGTGTTTCAAAAAAAAAAAAATTGAAAAAAAAGGTGTAAAAAATGAAGCTGAGCTGTATTAATAAAATAATTTTATTGGTTGAAAAATAATCTGATATGTCAGCTCCAGGTTACCCAAAAATGCTTAGGTGTCAACACAGGAAAAAAACGCATTCTGTTTTTAGTGTATTGACTAGGATAGTACCCGCGCTATGCCGCGGGATTGTTTTATATTTTATTTTTATTTTATTTATTTTCATAATTTTATATGTTTTTGTAATTAAAAATAAC
>NW_010935799.1:0-326 GCF_000633955.1 Camelina sativa | reverse complement strand
CCTCAATCAAATTATTCGTGACGGTGTATTCTTTCTTTGCCTTTGGATTGGAAGTAGAACTTCGGTGAGCTCCATTTTTTTACCAGAAGTAGAACTTGCCACGCCAAACCGATTGTATCGCATGATTGGAAGATTTATACCTTCCGCAGAAATCGATGCAACCTTGATAACAGTTTGGTTTAAAAGTCTATCGTCATCGTATATAACTTCCAAGATTAGATGAAGATTTTTTTTTATTTTGCTTTATTTGCTAAACAGTTTGGATCCGAACTAAAACCAAATTTGGTTCAATTCAGTAACATCGGATTACATACTCTTATTAGTTA
>NW_010935798.1:0-326 GCF_000633955.1 Camelina sativa | reverse complement strand
TTGTTATATAAGATCATATCCTGCAGTTGATCAATAGAATAACTGGTACATTTGTGGAGGAAGTCTAGATTTTCAATATGGTGCTCTCTGTTTTTAGCAATGAGGTTATTAAATCCTAGTTATAGTATTATATTCCCAGTATGTAATCCAAATTCAACAACAACTAGATTTTAACCCGAGGTACCACAGGATAATTTTTTATATTAAAAATATAGAATTTTAATTTCTATTTTTTTGTTTTATTTAGTTTGCTTTGTTTAATGTTAAATTATATTTGGATTGTTAATTTTTAAAAAAAAATAAGTAATTTATAAGCTATTATCTGA
>NW_010935797.1:0-326 GCF_000633955.1 Camelina sativa | reverse complement strand
TTTTCTTCCTCTGGTATTAAATCTTCATCGGTTGCTCCTTCTCTCTCGCTCAACTGAAGAGTCATCTTAATATTCATTGAAGCCAACTCTGCAGCCAAGTATCTGAACACATATGGCATTGCAACTGTCTCCATGCCTTTACTTGTCTTACAGGAATGGCAAGTTACCTTCTTTGGAGTTCTACCAGGAGGTAACTTTCCAGCAACTTGAATTAGCTTCTTCTGTTGAACGTTCACAATAGACGAAGTGAGCAAGCTTCCACACAGTGAACATACATCTGCAATGTGGTGATCTGAAGAAGTGTGAAGCCTGTCGTGTAATAGATA
>NW_010935796.1:0-326 GCF_000633955.1 Camelina sativa | reverse complement strand
GATGGGAAGAACTCAACAATCTCTGCAAAGAGTACTGGAGTCCTGCTGAGCCATCTGCGCGTTTGGAAATGGCACCAATGGTTGGTAACTTCTACTTATGCTACATTTGGTGATACAGCTACATAGTTACATAAATATCTGTTTGCAATCATACTAGGCTGCAAATGCTGCGTGGAATATGGGAGAGTGGGATCAAATGGCGGAATATGTGTCTCGGTTAGATGATGGCGATGAAACAAAGCTTCGGGGTTTAGCAAGCCCTGCTTCTAGTGGTGATGGGAGCAGTAGTGGCACATTCTTCAGGGCTGTTCTGTTAGTTCGAAGGG
>NW_010935795.1:0-326 GCF_000633955.1 Camelina sativa | reverse complement strand
CACCTGGTACGAGAACAAAACAAACACATCCAAACACTTTTAGGTGAATCAGTGATGGTTTAAATTGATTCAATACCTCAAACGGTGATCGATCATCCAAGATCTTTGCTGGAGTCCGGTTGATTAGGTAGCAGGCCGTCANTCTCCCCAATATCTTCTTGGGACATTGGTGTGAAACATCATTGACCTTGCTACTTCCATCAAGTGTCAGTTCTTTCTTTCGGCCACACCATTTTGTTGAGGGGTGTAAGGACAACTTGTTTGATGAACAATGCCATTCTTTGTTAGGTGCTCTTTGAATCGATTGCTTGTATACTCGCCTCCAT
>NW_010935794.1:0-326 GCF_000633955.1 Camelina sativa | reverse complement strand
GAGTTCTGATGATCAAACTGCGGTTCTCCCACTGAAGGGAGTCTCTGTGGCTGGTGGTTGTTCTGCCCAGAGTTGAAAAGTGATGAAGTTTCTGCTCTCTGGAACTCTGTAAGATCTCCGCTACTGCTGGCCGAAGAATGCGAATGCTGATGATCAAAATGTGGGTTTTCTATTGAGGTAGCATGGAAAGGGTTCTCTGACGGACTTTCTGGATACTGATCAGAATTCTTCTTGGTAAGCTCAGAGATTCTGAGTTGTGCAAGACTTGCAGCTGAACGGGCAGCTGCTGCTGCACGTTCTGCTGAGTCAGCAGCAGCTTGAGCAGC
>NW_010935793.1:0-326 GCF_000633955.1 Camelina sativa | reverse complement strand
GACCTTATGGGAGACAATATGGACCTCGAGAGCTACTCGAGGCGAGTGTTCATCGATGTGGGCAACGGAAAAGGAAGCAGTGGAACGGAATGGTTTATTCAAAACTACCCAACAAGGAACCAGAAGTTTGAGATGTACAAGATTGAGACGGTGAACGATGAGATGAGCCTAGAATCTGAGAAAATGGGCATGACGGAGTGGCTGAAAGATAATGTGAAGGAGGATGAATACGTGGTGATGAAGGCGGAAGCGGAAGTGGTGGAAGAGATGATGAGGAGCAAGTCGATCAAAATGGTGGATGAGCTTTTCTTGGAGTGCAAGCCAAA
>NW_010935792.1:0-326 GCF_000633955.1 Camelina sativa | reverse complement strand
ATGAATCCATGTTGCTCCCTCGCGTCTTTTCCATGGTCTGATAGGGATCTCAGCGTCCACGGATATGGTTTAGGGGAACCAAACAGTTTCACATTCAGCCAGCAACAACTACCTTTTCCATCTATTTACAACAATGTGGATATTGGTCTCCAACATGATGCTAGAAAACCACCTTTTGGATTGCCTTTCTCCTGCGCGGATTCTACTAGACGGTCACAGGCTCCTTGGCCTCAAAGTTCATTTGAGAGCTCTGGTTCTGGCATGTCTTTCATCAATCCCATTGAGCAACAACAAGTGTCCTTCTATGGGTCCAAGTCATCTACTTA
>NW_010935791.1:0-326 GCF_000633955.1 Camelina sativa | reverse complement strand
TTCTTCTGATTCAAAAGCTAGTATCAGACATCTTAAAGACTGCGAAGCGTGCCAAGGTGATCATCATCAAAAGGTAATGTGTAACAACTGACTCTTTTAGTATACGTTAAAAAAACCAAGAAAGAAAATTCATCTTTTATCTATCTTTCTTCTGCAGTTGCTTTTCGGTTTCTATGATCCATGTCACCGTCCTAAAAATCCTGGTTGGCCACTCCTAAATTACTTAGCACTTATTCGCTCAAGATGGAACCTCGAGACAGTTCGGTTCTTGTGCTACAGAGAGAGTCGCGGTTTCCCTGACTTGAACCTTTCCCTTGTTGGTCAAG
>NW_010935790.1:0-326 GCF_000633955.1 Camelina sativa | reverse complement strand
TGTGTTAAACTAAAAAGAACCCTAACACAATGATCAGATGAGAAATAGAAAAATTTGGGTTTTATAGAGAGTTAGCGGAAAAAAAAAATTCGACGGCGATGTAAAGAACCCTTAGGGTTTTTGTGAAATTAGAATTTAAAAAAAAAAAAAAAATTACTGCGAATCATTATTAGGGTTGTTGATCTCATCTGACCTAGCAATTGCATAAGTGAATTTTTTAAAAAAAAAACATTGATTAAAAAAAAATTAAAAACAGACAAAACTTAATGTGTTCCAGAGAAGAGCTGAGGAATCTCAAACTCACACGTTTGGAGCTGTTTCGAGAT
>NW_010935789.1:0-326 GCF_000633955.1 Camelina sativa | reverse complement strand
TACTAACAACATTCATCAAAGAGTTCCTATCATATAAATATAAAGAGGTGTCATTAAAAAATCAAGATTAGGACAACATGCATATAATACTACAAAGAAAGGTTACAAAGTAATTAATTTCTGTTTAAACTCGTGTACCTATTTTATTAGCATTTTACTAATACACCGAAATTTGAAGAACATATATAAGAAAACAATTTGTACCTTGGTGGAGAAGACATGATGTGGAGAGAAATATATTTCGATCGATTTCTTACAACATCAAGATATGCTGCTACCCTATGTTAAATTAGATCAAGATCTGGTTTCTAATGAGCTAGGAGCCA
>NW_010935788.1:0-326 GCF_000633955.1 Camelina sativa | reverse complement strand
AGTTTTAATGACGTCACCGGTTCCTCCTTACGTGCCGGCGAATATGAATCGTCCAGTGGCATAAGAAGAAGAAACCATCATTTAGATTTAGATTTTAGAGTTAGGGTACGCATTTTTTATCATAACCAAACGTTGACAAAAAAAAGGGTTCATATCTAATCAGATATTGGTTTTCTTTTGTGGAGTCATCGGTTCTCTACATGTCAGTCAGATTTCGAGGCATCATTATTTATCTGACTAGTAAATCATGAGACTAATCTGAATTTTGGTAAACAAACTCCGTCGGAAAAAAATATTTGTGGTAGAGATGATGATTGTATATAAAC
>NW_010935787.1:0-326 GCF_000633955.1 Camelina sativa | reverse complement strand
TCTCTCCTCCTTTATGCCAAATTGAGTGGTATTCTTGGAAATTTTGTGCAATTTTCAATTTTGTCCTTCTCTTTTAATAGTATTTAATAAGATGGTTATAAATATTATTATCCAAGTAGACAAATTGCATTAATGAGCACAAATGGGAACTACTCAAAATCTATCTTGACTAAACTTGAAACATAAGAGGAGCACACAAGTGGGATCACAGTATATCCTTGATTCGGAACATCTCCAATATTCACAGATTTGAAGTATCCATCTTGTCAAATAATATGCGCTGTCTGGTGGCTACAGGTCCCAGTCAAAACATGTCCGTCAAGATC
>NW_010935786.1:0-326 GCF_000633955.1 Camelina sativa | reverse complement strand
TAGTCATGTGTTTAACTCTGCAGAGGAAGGCCAAGTGCTCAGTGATCATTACAAGTTACTTCCAGTTGACCTGCGTGATATACCAAAATTAAGAGATGTTATATCCTTTGCAGATATGGATCCAAGGTACGCATGAATAAATTTATTTTCTTCCTCAACCCTTTCTTTTACTTGCGTTATAGATATATGGTAACAGATGCTGACTGCTGATAAACCTACTTGATCCCTAATATCATTATCAGTCTGCCGACATTTATTATTGCAGAATGTGTTTTGATTTATCTGGACCCCGTTTCAAGCCGTGCCATCGTCAATTGGGCCTCAAA
>NW_010935785.1:0-326 GCF_000633955.1 Camelina sativa | reverse complement strand
TTTGAATAAATTTAAATATTCTGAAATACTCCATAAAGTAGACTAAAGGAACGGGTTAATAAATAATGTAATAAGCTGGACGAATAAATGTAGGCTTTTATTTTTATTTTATTTTTTTTTGTGACTCGTGAGTCAACTTGTTTGATGTCTCTTTTGAGCCGGCATTTAAATTTAGACCTTTTCCTTTTCAAGAAAACTCTCTTTATATAAATTTGAAATAACAAAAAAAACTAGAGGCCATAATTATTGTTTTAAGTTGATAGACGTTATAATTTGACCAAATGACTTATATTTCAAACACGACAAAATTTCTGTTATGATTTTTT
>NW_010935784.1:0-326 GCF_000633955.1 Camelina sativa | reverse complement strand
ACACTCAAAAAGAGCATGGTTAATTGTCTTATATGCCGAGTCACATTTTTTACACTTGATATCACACTGGACACCACAATTAGCTAATCCAAGAGTGCCGATGCAATTTGCCAAAAGAAATTATTATTTTTTGGTGAAACATGGAGCTTCCATGCTTGGGCTCTTAAAACCGTACATGTTGGGCCATATTCTACCTCTACCGCCATCACCCTAGCCAACACATAACCCGATTTCACCGAATATTTTCCAGACTTTGAATAATGATAAATCAAACGATTTGGCTTGAAATATTTGTTGATAGCCATATTCCGAATAATCTGAATATC
>NW_010935783.1:0-326 GCF_000633955.1 Camelina sativa | reverse complement strand
TTGTTACTGTTTCTAGGGTCAGAATGTGTGACAATCAAATGCATTTGTCTAACTATAAGAGTTCGGGATGAATTCAGAGTGTTTAGACAACTCTTAAACCCGTTTTATCCCAAAACAGGCTTAAACCAAGAAAACAGGCTAAAACCAAGAGAAAAGATTGATTTGAAGCAGTAAACAGCTATGTTACTCTTTCTAGGGTAAAATTATGTAACTATCCAATGCATTTGACTAATTATAAGAGTTCGGGTTGAATTTTGAGTGTTAGACACCACTTCAACCCGTTTTATCCCGAAACATGCTTAAACCGAGAAAACATTGATCCTAAG
>NW_010935782.1:0-326 GCF_000633955.1 Camelina sativa | reverse complement strand
TCTCTCTCTCTCTCTCTCTCTCTCTCTCTCTCTCTCTCTCTATAAAAGCATTTCACTCAACAACAACAACAAAAAAAACTGAGCAAAGAGAAAAAGAATGCAGCTTCGCGATCAAAACATGAATTGCCACTTTGTTGACAAGTAAATCTCTTGGAGTTGGAGGATTTGCAATTGCATGCATCACTTAAAGAGTAGTACTATCAATCTTCTCTTGGTATGGGGCTTTCATTAGTTGGGCTCCCTAAATCAATCAATCACAATCGTGATATGTTTTTTTTTAAACTCGATCGACCAAATATTGGCCCATGAGTGAGATCCAAATTACA
>NW_010935781.1:0-326 GCF_000633955.1 Camelina sativa | reverse complement strand
AATGACTGTAGGGCTGAGATCACTTCTCTTAAAATGCATATTGAAGGGTCTCGTGCTGGTCAGTACATGTCAGCGAATGAAGGCGATCCTGTAAAATTACAATCCAAGGATAATGGCGAGGAACAGTTAAGCTCTCTACCAGAGGAAGTTGAGAAACCAATAGTAGAAAAGGATGGTGGTTTGGTTTATGAAAGTTCTATATCGGCTGAGAAAGGGCACATACAAACAGAAGACGATCTGGTGGTGGAAGAAGTTAAGAATATAATAGCTGATCAAAGAGAGGTCACTGCAGAGGCCAGCAATAGTACTTTGCAGAACCAGAAAGA
>NW_010935780.1:0-326 GCF_000633955.1 Camelina sativa | reverse complement strand
GTTTTGGGGGTGCGAAGGGCATTAAAGAGGGTTTGTAGAGGCAATTACCAGGTTTAATCGGAGTAAATATGCAGGATCTTCTTGGTGGTTGTGGGGATGGGGGGCTCTCCTTGAGGGATCTGGGAAGAACACCATTCAGTGTATGGGTTTATCCAGCAGGGAAAGCAGGGCTTCTTTTTCATTGGAGGAGAGCAGTTGGTGAGATCCGGACAATAGCCATCCTCGTTGCCTCGGTAAAGGTGCCTGGGAGGATTTGAAATTTGTACGGATTGGAAACCTCTTTGACTATCAAATTATTTTCCTATGTTATTAATTCTAGGTGATCA
>NW_010935779.1:0-326 GCF_000633955.1 Camelina sativa | reverse complement strand
GACATAGGAGACGCTAGAGCAGAGCATTCCGAGCAAGGGAAACAAGCTGGTGCAAGGACATAAGAGGAAGCGAGAGGACACACCAGTGACAAACCAAGGTGGTCAGGGATTCTACGGGTGTGGGAGCATGGATCATCGGTTGGTGACTTGTCCCATGAGGAGTGGGATGAAAGGAAACATTTGAGTGTGCTTCTACTGCAGAGAGGTGGGGCATATCCGGCCTCAGTGTCCAAAGTTTCAACAGATAACGGTGGCAGAAAAGCAGACGAAGGAAGGGCTAAGCACTCATCCTGAAGTTTAGATTCTTTCTTGTTTTTGTTGGTTTT
>NW_010935778.1:0-326 GCF_000633955.1 Camelina sativa | reverse complement strand
TTTTTTTTTTTTTTTTTTTGGCAATTCACTGACCTTTTTGTACGCATTTTGTCAACATTTTTATTCTGTTAACAGTGTTAAATTTTTGTTGTTGAGACCACGAGATATGAATAATCGAGTATTAATTAGCGGATATTAGTTAGATTCTCAAGCCAACCATAGATAGATAAAAAAAAATCTATATTTTTTTACCATGTTGTCAGCTTATTAGATTTGGAATGAATGCTTGGTAATCATTGCAAATGAGATATTAGCGATTTTAAGTTGATTAGAAAATGCTAATAGTGAGCAATCTTGACTTAGCTTAGTCATCTATGCTCAACTAT
>NW_010935777.1:0-326 GCF_000633955.1 Camelina sativa | reverse complement strand
AAACAAGCTAAAACCAAGAAAACATTGATTCGAAGCAGTAAACAGCTGCATTACTGTTTCTAGGATCATAATGTGTGACAATCCAATGCATTTGACTAACTGTAAGAGTTCGGGATGAATTTGGAGTGTTTAGACAAAACTTAAACCTGTTTATCACAAAACAGACTTAAACTGAGAAAACAGACTAAAACCGAGAAAAAAAATTGATTCAAAGCAGTAAACAGCTATGTTACTCTTATAGGGTCAAAATATGTAATAATCCAATGCATTTGACTAAAAATAAGATTTCGGGTTGAATTTGGAGTGTTTAGACACCACTTTTACCC
>NW_010935776.1:0-326 GCF_000633955.1 Camelina sativa | reverse complement strand
AAGAGAGAAATAACTACGAAAGAATTATATAATATGTACAATAAACAGAAGTTGCAGTGATTCCACGCATGTGTGGGATATGATAAACAAAAGAAAGACAAAAAGATTCCGATCACATCATGATTGAGTTGGTGCATGCAATATAGCAAAAGCAGATTCCATTTAAATCAAATAGCTAGAGAGCATACACGATACAACTCTTTTAAGAGTAACGTTTGATATTAATATTTTCCTCTAACAGCCCAATCAAAGAAGAAACTACACTTACCATTATACCATTCGATGTTGGTGTATGAATGGATGTCTATAAATCACTCCACTATCTT
>NW_010935775.1:0-326 GCF_000633955.1 Camelina sativa | reverse complement strand
GCAAACCTAATTTTATCAACTAGATGTAGGCAGATGAAGCTAAAGGTGTTCGATCATATGCTCAAGCATTTTTATATTGGTTAATCGATCTGTTGTGCAATTGATTATGTGTATTTGATTGATAAGATATCAAGCTCGTTGTACATGGATTAGTCTGGATCTTCTATCGCAGACCAAATTTATCATGTTCTAATGCTCTTTTAAGTGTTGTTAGTTTGTTAGCTGATTCTTGCTTCAATCCTTGTATATTTTTCTGGCAGCATGTCCAATGAGGTTAATTCAAAGATTGAGGAGCTGAAGTCAAAACTTGAGAAAGAAAGGTATGT
>NW_010935774.1:0-326 GCF_000633955.1 Camelina sativa | reverse complement strand
TTAAAAAATTTAACCCTGTGTGATGCGACAAGCTCTGTTGACACATTGTTACGATTATGCAGGAACGATAAAGGTGATATCTGTGAAATTATCCAAATCTGGTTCACCACTTGTTGTTCTAGCCACACGTCATGCATTCCTCTTCGACACGAGTTTATTGTGCTGGCTGAGAGTGGCTGATGACTGCTTCCCGGCCTCAAATTTCAGTAGCTCCTGGAATTTGGGCTCAGCTCCATGCGGCGAGCTTGCTGGTTTGCAGGTTGATGTCAGAAAGTACATGGCTAGAAAGCCAGGGTGGAACAGGTTGGGCTTTTCTTCCATTCCTT
>NW_010935773.1:0-326 GCF_000633955.1 Camelina sativa | reverse complement strand
AACTCTGCTGTGAAGAACGCTAAGGAGCCGTGGAAGCATGTGTTTCATGTCGTGACTGATAAGATGAATCTTGGGGCTATGCAGGTTATGTTTAAACTCAAGGAGTATAAAGGAGCTCATGTGGAAGTGAAAGCTGTTGAGGACTATACTTTTTTGAACTCTTCTTATGTGCCTGTGTTGAAGCAGTTGGAGTCTGCTAATCTTCAGAAGTTTTATTTCGAGAATAAGCTGGAGAATGCGACGAAGGATACAACGAATATGAAGTTCAGGAATCCCAAGTATTTGTCTATATTGAATCACTTGAGGTTTTATTTACCCGAGATGTA
>NW_010935772.1:0-326 GCF_000633955.1 Camelina sativa | reverse complement strand
TGTAGGAGAACATTTTTATTTTGAATTTTGGGGAGGTACTATATGATATGGTGGTATCCTGTAATATGGACTTACACGGATGTATTTATTATTCCATCCAAATCTAAAAGATAAGAAACCTGTTAACAATTTATTCAATTTCCGCTTCACCTGCTTAAGTCAAACTGCATAATAGTAATAACTATCACTGCAAAAAAAAATCATTGGGAAAAAACAAAAACTAAAATGAGAGGAAGATTTTAAAAGATAAGAAAGAGAGACCAAAGGACGTGACGTACATCACTGTCTTTACCTCATTTATTTCTTTGTGTATTAACTGCTTATCC
>NW_010935771.1:0-326 GCF_000633955.1 Camelina sativa | reverse complement strand
GTACAATAGTTGTAGATGGTGTATCTCTTACGAACCCATTTGAGACGCTTGTACTGGTTAGCATCCAAGTCCTGGAACTCTTTCTGATCCCACCAACGTTTTCCCTGAGTCTCGCAGAACTTAGCATTCACTGAAGCCTCACACCCATCAACGTGGAAGCCTCTGTAGGATGCAACAAAAGGTGCTTTTGCCCAGTTGGTCTTCTCTAACCCTCCCCTTGTGGCCCAGTCGTCTGCGTTCCATAGACTCGAATATATCTTCATTGGCTGGTTAAATGGAAACTTCACCCCAATGTCTTTGCTATTCTTGAACACTCGTATCGGCAC
>NW_010935770.1:0-326 GCF_000633955.1 Camelina sativa | reverse complement strand
ATCGGAGCTATCGCGAAGTTTGGCGAAATTGAAATGGGAATGGAGAAATCGTTAACACCGATTAAGGAATCCGCGACGGCGGAGCAAGTGGAAGCGTCGGCGATGGAGTGTTATAAGAGATTGGCTGATATGGCGTCGATGGTTCGTCGTGCGGAGTCGCGATTGGATTCAAGAATCGATACGCATGATCAACAATTCGCGGAGATTAAGCAGCGATTGGACTTTCTGATAAGCAACCTCCCTGGGAAAGCTACGGTTCACGAGATTGGTGGCACGAGTCAAGTTACGACGTCGGAATCGCAAGATCATACCAATCAGGTACCACG
>NW_010935769.1:0-326 GCF_000633955.1 Camelina sativa | reverse complement strand
CATCATCAAGGGTAGGCAGCTTGTCACCGCGAAGTATGTGCTTAATGGGTTNGGCAGGATTCAGGGTTAGCAGCAGGCCGAAGACTTTGTCTTGCTCCTTCCTCTCATTCAGAATAGCCGGATCTATAGTGCTTGGCCGGAGCATCTCAAGTTCGGCCCATAGGGACCTAAACTTCCCAAAGTGCTTGGTAAACTCCAAGTCCTCTTGGTGCAAGCAGTTAATGGCCTTCTTGACTTCAAACACACGGATTAAATTGGTTATGTTCTCGTACACATTCACCAGCGTGTCCCATAGCTCCTTGGCCGTCTCACAGTAGGAGTAGGCT
>NW_010935768.1:0-326 GCF_000633955.1 Camelina sativa | reverse complement strand
CTGTTTTTACAGGAGTTTTTAGGATCAGGAGTAGATTATCCGGTCGGAAACGTGTCGTTCTTTCTCTTCTACTCGGGTCACGTTGCTGGCTCGATGATTGCATCATTGGACATGAAGAGAATGCAGAGATTTAGGCTGGCGATGGTTTTTGACATCCTCAATGTATTACAATCGATCAGGCTGCTTGGTACGAGAGGGCACTACACGATTGATATTGCGGTTGGAGTTGGCGCTGGGATTCTCTTTGACTCATTGGCCGGGAAGTACGACGAGATGAGCAAGAGACACTTAAGCACTACTCGTTTAAATTTGATCTCGAAAGACAC
>NW_010935767.1:0-326 GCF_000633955.1 Camelina sativa | reverse complement strand
AAACAGATGTGCGAAAAATACCTGCATTGCATGTCTGTGAAGCTGTATGTTGTGGAGGGGAACTAGACCTTCTTTATATTGAGAGAAAACTGTAACGGAGCCATTGGCAACCATATTGAAAAGCGACTCAAGAGAGTCATCTTCGATCAAACTTTGAGCAGCAGAAGGATTGCTTGCTAATGCTTTCATGATATGGACAACACTACCCTCCACCTATAAGAATGAAGGGACACAAAGTATTTTTTAAACTGATCAAGGATTTGTGTAGTATAAATTTGGTTGTCAATATCCAGCTCAAAACAATGTCGAAAAACATATATAGTATT
>NW_010935766.1:0-326 GCF_000633955.1 Camelina sativa | reverse complement strand
TCTTCATCATACCATTATCACTACCAAAGAGATGGTATGGATGATGAGTTTGATGCTTACTTTGATAATTATCCTGAAAATTCTAATCTCATTCAAGAACCAATAGAGCCAAAGAAACGGATTTTTATCCCAAGAGACCGCGAAGAAGGCCACAATAATCTCTGGAATGATTATTTCAGTGATACTCCAACATATCCGGACTATTTATTCCGCCGACGGTTTCGCATGCACAGACCATTGTTCATGCGTATTGTGCAACGTCTCTCTACAGAAGTCGAATATTTCCGTCAATCCCAGGATGCAACCGGTCGGGCTAGTCTGTCACC
>NW_010935765.1:0-326 GCF_000633955.1 Camelina sativa | reverse complement strand
GAGGAACGAATATAGCAGTTGGGTTTGGCCTCTATTGAAGGAGAGAGCACTTTACCCTCTGACTGAGAACATGGAGTGGTTGGAATGACGGGAATACAAGCCCACCCATGACCAGCACGTGGAGGATAAACTGGGGGAACACAAGCTGATATCACTTCATGAACAAAATCAGCAGACATGACCTCAGCAACTTTCGCAGCTGCATCTGTGCTACTTCGATCAAACACCAGACGCGTCAATAGCTGCAACATGCACCAACAGTAAGAGGTTAGTTATAGATCTGTATAACGTTGTCGCACAGCAATTCATGTTAAGTAATTACCACA